>NC_056726.1:1823484801-1823784801 GCF_019279795.1 Protopterus annectens | reverse complement strand
CTGAGCCATCTATGCCCCTTGGAGCTTTAGTATTGGATAGCTCGGCTCCAGCTTCTGCCTCAGAGGGTTTGATCTTGGGGCAGAGGGAGGCAGCAGTCCAGAAACCTGCCTTCTCAGAGTCACTGTCTTCCTTCTCTCTGGGAGTAGTCTGCCTTCAAGGTGGTGAAGAAGGTGTTTTCTGTTTTGACAGGACAGATGGATTCAGCTCCAATCTAGTTCCCAGATGTCTCTGTGCTTAGAGCCACATCATTCTACACCACAAGGACATCCAGCTCAAGGCCTCCAGATCACTCAGCAGGGTCTTACAATCTCTTCTGACATTTCACTGGAACAGCCCACTGAGGAAGTCCCTCAGAATAGGAAGTATAGAGTCGGCACTTGAACTCTCTGCAAGAGTCAGTCACACAGGATGCTGATTGCGATGAAGGAGAAGGGTCCCCACAATCAACCTCTGGAAGACATCTCATTTGAAGACATTATCAAGATCCTTAAGCAGAGAGGTGGGTGGTCTTCCTGCAACCCTTCACCAGAGGAATCAGTACTTCTGGAAGCTCTTGGAGCTGGTCCGTCTACCTCCTGGGTTACTTGACCCGCCAATGAGCTCAATGATTTGGTCTCTAGGTGGGTGTGGAAGGAACCAGACTCAGTTGAGCCAATCCCTAAGAGGCCAACTCAGATTCTGGCTCCACTGGTTGGCAAGGAATTTTAAAGTAAAGAGGTGCTTGTGAATGCTATGGTCGTGAGGACATCCACCAAGAAGGAACTAGTTGAGCAAAGTTCCTCTGTCCATCACTCTAACAGGGAGTCTAGGGCACTGGACAGGTTTAGGAAGTATATCTATGCTTCAGCAACCTTTGCTCTTGGGTCGTTGAATTATTTGACACATTTTACAAGACTACAAAGAAATTTGATCAAGGAGCTTTCAAAATCCTTTTCAGGGACCAGTACTGCTGAGTATCCTCTAGATTTGGTGGAAAATACATTCTCCAAGATTAAGAGACACAGAGTAGTAGATTTTCCACTATACTAAAATACTTGGGGAAATGTCCTATCACCACATGAAGTCATAGAAAACAGAGTTCTGAAAATTATAATACAAGCTTTGCAATGCTATACTCCAGTAAATCTTCTGAGATGAAGAAAATATTTTTTGAAAATTAAGATCCGGCGGAACCCTAATAACGCTGTCTTGGGAAATTAATCTATTTTTTGTTATGAAAAAGTGATCACTATTTGGTTGGTATTAATTAAGTTTGAATGATTCTTGTGTTTATTCTGATGCTGAAAAGTGTTAAGCAAACTGAACCAAAATATATGAACCTCTAGTCAACGTCTTCCCTAAGAAATCATTTGTTCACTTGAATGCTTTCATCTCTTAGTTTCTGACTTCATAAGATATGGTCTGGAGTCATGGCTCATGACGCATCTGCAAAATCTGTAGAGCATGGCTGAGCTGTCCTACACATATGCACTGCTGTAGACCCACAACATTGTTGTGTGTCTGCTCAGATGGTTGAAAGCCTGATTTTGTTGCCTAGATTCCTCTGGTAATGCACTGCAGTATGCCCTGGAGACCTGCAGCAGACATTTAGCTGCCTGTGCAATGCTGCACAATGGTGCAGCATGCAGAGGGTAGAGCATGTAAGTAGTGTCAGAGAACCAGACAGACCAGATCAAGCATTTGTGAAAAGCACCAGGTGGGAAATCATCAGAAAACTTGGTTGCAGCGGAACTCTATGCAGTGCAGAAGTAGGCACAATACACTGACACACTGGCAAAGAGGTAGCATCTGATCCACAACTATGGGCCAGAATAGAGAAAGCAAAGACTAAAACTGATGCATGCAATACTGCACACAGGCTTTGCAGTACAGTACATTGACTGCCTCTGCTGTGCATCAGACATTACCAAATCCATTTAACACAGAGGCTGTGAGCAGGCCACAGTTTCCATAATTTGCACATATGGGGTGGGGCACAGTAGCAGGGATTGGCAATGACCAATGAAATGTTATTGTGTTATTGTGTTACAAAGCTGTGTGTGTGTGGAGTGAGCTGGGCATAGTAAGTAGAGGGGGGGTGGAATGTCCTGACAGGCAAAGGTCACCAGGTGTTGTGGTTGGTTGTATAGGACTGGTGCTAGGGGAGACAACTGCAGTAGATGGCATGACATTGTGCACTGGGGATGTGACAGTGGTTGCAGCTCAGTGCAAAGTTGAATGATGCAGACTGCCAGCAGCCTTGTGGGGGGGGGGGTATTTCTGTCATGGAATTATACTGTCAGCAACACCTGATGGCAAGAAAGATGTGGACCTACATGTCCATGACTGGTTGGCTGGTTGTGTGCTGTACAAGACTCTCACAAAGGGTACATCCACTACTGTGGCCTTATCATGGCTCACCAGAGTCACTACCAGTAGGTGGAGTCATAGAACTGATAAAACTTGACCTTGACCTTGAGGTATCAGCTCTGTGGGGCAAACCCACAACAAAGACATAGGAACATTGGCCACATCTACAGTAGCAACCTAGCATGTAGAGGAAGGAGACCCCACAGAGGTAGCAATGTTTGCAAGCATGATCTTCAGTGATGCAGGCATGTGATCCAGGCCTGGCAGATCCTCTGGTATGTCATCCCACATGCCATGCAGTATTCTGATAGCATCTGCCATGACACTGGTGGTGTCTGCCTTGTCCATGGATAGTTGATATTTTTGATGATTTATGCCCATTGTGACACCCATTTTAGGCAACAAATGTGAGACATTGTGCCGATATCCACCAGCATTCATCTCTCCAATGATGTCTTCATGCTCTGTGGTGACAGCACTGCCCATCACATGTCCACAAGCTGCTGCTGATGGTGCACCTTGCACTGGGTTGTCAGGCATACTATGGTTCATAGGTTCATAGGTAGGTACTAGGTTATTGGCCCTAGGGCCCATACAAGCCTAGCCAAAAAATGTACCCTGGCTTTCGCCACTCAAGAAAATTATTTTCCTGCCCCCCGAGCAGCAGAGCCACAGAAGTGATCCCGGGGTGAATTTCATTCCCATCCAATCATCAAGATTTTTTCTTGAAGAGTGCTAATGAGGATCTCTGTTTGACATAGATAGGTAGTCTGTTCCAGAGTATGGGAAGTCTCTGGGACAGGAATCTATCCCTCCAGCATGTTCTGTTTATTGTGGTGACAAGGTTAAGGTCCCTAGAGTGTGTAGCTCGGAGGGATTGAGATTTCTTTAAGTGGAGCATGTCCAGCAGCTTTGGGTTTGACATAGCTTTGTATGTTAGGCAGAGATCGCCCCTGAGTAGGCGATATGCGATGGAGTAAAGCTGTAGTTTTTTGAGACGGTCTGCATAGGGCATCTGTTTGAGGCCAGTAATCCTTTTTGTGAGGTATTTCTGTGGTCTTTCCAGTTGTTGTAGATGTCTTGTGAGGTACATACCAAAAGGGGTGTTGTACTCTATAATGGGTCTAATGAGTGATGAGTAGAGGAGAACAATGAACTCTTTTTTTCTGGATGAGAATCCTTTTGTGATGAGATGAATCACGTAGAAAGATTTCCTGACCACTGTGGTGATGTGATTATCAAAGGAGAGACTACTGTCCACCTGTGTCCCAAGGTCTCATCACATTTTTGGCATTAAGTAGACTACTATGTTCTTTCATATCCACTGGAGATGAGGGAACAATTCCACTGGTGACAAAGTTGACTCAGCAGATGTGAATAGGAAGGTGCTTTGCATAGAAACAGTTGTTGACAGTGGCACTCTGCTTTTGGATTGTGCCAGGCAGAAGCTGCAATCATCATCAGTTTCTGATGTCACATTAACATCAGGCATATCTTGCACCATCATGGCTGACCCCATTGATCACTGCACCTGTGAAGGCAAACAAAAAAAAAACACCTGTGGTGATAGTGGCAATCCCACAGCTTAGTGTACAAGCATAGTAGGAAACAGATCATACACAGAATGTCTTCCACCCTGACTGCATCCCAGAGATGCCTTTAAAAGAGATATGTTGGTGGTTACCATTAGATCACTCAGGCCAGTGGTATGCCACAAGACTGGTCTACTGCATTAAGGTGATGCCATCCTAGTACATCCCTGGCACAGGCAAGCAATATTGTAACCAGTTCAGTCCTTACACCCTTGCCTCCACCAGGTATCAGACAAAAATATGTGTCTAGTTTAAAAAATAAACACCATGTTGGTCTACTACCAGAAAAAAACAAAGTCACTGGAACAAAAATGTGATGTAATATCTCTGTATTGGACCAATATAGGTTTTTCAATTCCTCAAGCTTTCAAGCTGGCATCAGCCCTTTGTCAGGAGTTATTAACTTATTGATATTATATAACAGTGCTTAGATATCTACCTGTGTCTATAAAAGTGCATTGTTTATTTCCAATTGGCTAAAAAAAAACAAAACTTGAAAAATGCTAGTGTGGATAGAAATGTACAGCTCAGACTACACCTCGGAGACAAACACTGTGTGTGTGTGTGTGTGTGTGTGTGTGTGTGTGTGTGTGTGTGTGTGTGTGTGTGTGTGTGTGCGTGTGTATGATGTTATGAGGCTTGTAGCACATTCATTATGTTAATGAAGCAATTTAAATGAAATATGTTTTAATTGTACACATAGCACAGAGTTTTAGGAGCCCTACAGGGCACTGTAGGGCCTGCACCTGCTCATAAGCATGCATGGTAGGGCCACAGTACATACTACACATGCCCTGGCAGTTCCATGGCACCCACATGCCACTGAATGAATGCAACCCCATCATTGGTCTATAAGAGCACAATGTCATGACAGTGTCATGCTTTAGAATGTATAGCAAAGCATAGCACTGTCATGCCATGCACTGTGAACATAGCTTGGATGGGGCAAAAGGGGAAGCTGCCCTGTGTGCAAAGTGTTAGGGGAGTAGTTAAAGTACGAGCATTTCTAAATGTTGGCATGGAAGTTAACTCCGATACTGCTTTTGTGATTAGGAGTGAAGTGCTTGTTTCAATGGCTCACATGAGGACTTTAGCAAGTTGCTACAGTCTTTGTCTTTAAAAAAAAAGACTTTTTTTATTTTAAAATTGATGAGGGTTGGGCACTTAGAGCCTGGTGCTAATCCATAAAATATAGATAAAGCATGCCAAATTGGATAAAGGACATTTTATTTTTCCTCCTCAAGTAAGAGCTGGGGGATGGCAGATTGAGAATTGGCACCAGGCACTCGAGCCAGCTATGGCTCTGCAAAGGCTTTTGAAAAGTAGGTGCATCCAGCCAAAAATCTGGACAAGTAATTAGCATAAATGTTGAGTTCCCAATAGCACATAACAATCCCCATTGCCAGTAAGATTCCAAGATATTATTCACAAACATGAAGTTAAAAACTGAAAATGATATAAATGATAAAAAATGTTAAGCATATCATCAAAGGCAATATGAAATCTGTAGGCCCTTTTTGGGTCTGGCTGCCTTAACTAAGTGACTTACCAGGTAATAGACAATAATAGAAGGAGTAAGGACTTATTAACAAAATGCCACAAGACTGTTAATCTATTATATTCTACACTCGAGAAATAAATCACCATTTGCCACATTCATATTTTCATATTTATGTTCGGATTTTCATAACTGAGAGGACTACATGCTATCAAGGGGCATGATATGAAGTGCAATTGTGGGAGACAAAAAAATCATCACTATACTGGAAATATTGTTAGTTTTTTGTTAGTAATTATGAAAATAGTATTTCCATATGAGCTTAATACTTCAAAAACAAGTGACTTACAAACAGTTGCATGGCATCTGGCAAAACTCAGATGTTGCTGAACAAGACTGTCATTGATATTTGCTCTGTTAAGTTGCATGTCTTGAGATATTCAGTGTGACATTGCTAATTATACAATTAAACATATGTTTTCATATTTCTGTAAATATCTCAATAAACAAAGTCAATGTCAACGTGAACTTTATTGTTATTTAGACCCCACAAGGGTACAGTATTGAGATGGCAATTACACACATACAAATTACATACGGCACATGCAACATTCATTTACACACATACAAATTACATAGGGCACATGCAACATGCATTTACACACATACAAATTCCATATAGCACATGCAACATACATAAAATTTAACTTTATGTTAGACTGCTATTTTATTACATACTACTATAAATTACTATGTCCACCGTTTTTAGCAGCTAAATGATTGATTATTGTACATTTATTTATTTTATTTATTGCATAATTATTTTCTGATATGTTATAATAGCAGATAAATACTGCACTTAATTGACATTGTAAACAGATAACTATGAGCGAGCATCTCATAATTTCTATTGCATCATAATGGTTTGACTAACACAAGACCTTGTCAATGACTAACATTCCTGAGATTGCTTCCAGAGTTCAAGAACCTAATTGCCTCTGGGAAGAAACTGTTCCTGAACCTGGTTGTTTTACAGTACCCACTGCGGTATCGTCTGCCAGGTGACAAGCTTGTAAACAGACTGTAGGCAGGCTGTGTAGGATCACTGGCTATTTTTGTTGCACTGTTATAGCAATGTGTCATATATAGACCACATATCAGTGGGAAGTTGAAGCCTGTTATTCTCACAGTGACCTTCACCACCCTCTGTAAGGCTTTTTGATATGCAACTGAACAGCCCCCTTACCAGACTGTGAAGTTTCTCATTAGGATGCTTTCTATGCCCCCCCCCCCCGTAGGAGGTGATAAGGATGGAGGGTGGTAGATTAACTTTCCTTAACCTCTGCAGAAAATGTATGCATTGGTGGGCTTTCTTGACTATGTAACTGGTGTTTAGTGACCAGGATAAGTCCTCCTCCATGTTGACGCCCAGTAATTTTGTGCTACTTACTATTTCCACCCTCTATCCATTAATCATGAGTGGAGAGTGAGCTGGATGGGTTCTCCTGAAGTCTATTATGATCTCCTTGGTTTTGATGATGTTGAGATCAAGGTTGTACCTAGCACACTAGTCAGTTAGTAAATTCACTTACCAGTCAGTTAGTAGATTCTCTTCTTCCCTGTATGCTCCTTTATGTTTATTACTGATGACGTTGTCATCTGCAAACTTGATGTTGTGATTGGTATCAGTCTGGCTATACAGTCGTGAGTTAGTATGGTAAACAATAGTGGACTCAACACACATCCCTGGGGTACTCCTGTGTTGAGTGTGATGTTTCTTCATGAATTCTTGCCCACACATACTTTTTGTGGTCTTTCGATCAAAAAGTCCAGTATTCAGTTGCACATGTGGTTACTGATAACTAGATAGACAAGTTTCTCGAGTAGCAGTTGTGGGATAACTATGTTGAATGCTGAACTAAAGTCAATAAACAGCATCCTAACATAACTGTCATTCTCCAGGTGTGCCATTGCGAGATGTAGTGCAACTGAGATGGCATCTGCCATGGCACGATTGACACGATATGCAAACATTAGTGGGTCAAATGCAGCTGGTAGTTTTGCTGACAAGTGTTTTTTGACCAGTCTTTCAAAACCTTTCATGGCAGTGGACATGAGGGCTACTGATCTGTGATCATTCAGGCTTGAGGGAGTTGCTTTCTTCGGTAGTAGTATTATGTTTGTATTTTTTAAGCATTTGGGTACTTTTGCTTGGACAAGGGAGATGTTAAAAATGTCCACGAGTACAGTGCTTAGTTGTTCAGCACAGTCTTTTAACACCCTTCCCAGGATGTTGTCAGGTCCAGCAGCCTTCCTGGGGTTCACCTGTCACAGGGTTTTCCACCCCTCACCTGTGGTTAGACTGAGCACTTCATCCTCTGGACTTGCTGGAAGTTTCACTGCCTTTGAGTAGTTCCTCTTCTTGAATCTGTTGTAGAAGACATTTAGCCTATCCAGGAACTCTATGCTGTCCCTACATTTAGCTGATAGTGGTTTGTATTCTGTAATGGTTTTTATGCCCTGTCATATGATCCTGGAGTCCCTTGTATCGGTGAAGTGGCTCTGGACCTTCCTTCCATAGGCCCTCTTTGCTTCCTTTATCCCTGTCTTCAGATTTGCCCTAGCCACCCTGAGAGCTTTCTTGTCATTCATTTTAAATGTCTCATTTTGCTCTTTCAGAAGTTCATATACTTTGTGAGTCAAGGTTTCTGATTGGCTCTTATTATGATATGCAATCAGAGAGGAATTTCTTGCTGTCATGTGAAAGTTTATGTCTGGTTAATAAAAGTTTTAAAAATATATGTTTAGGTTGTACAGTTTTCAAGATATGACAATTTGTGAAAGTTTAGCAAAAATATAATTCTGGGTTTGTGTGCATTATAATAT
The DNA here is from genome assembly GCF_019279795.1 of Protopterus annectens. NCBI lineage: Eukaryota > Metazoa > Chordata > Ceratodontiformes > Protopteridae > Protopterus > Protopterus annectens. The sequence continues at coordinate 1,823,776,475 of NC_056726.1, read as the reverse complement.
ATTCTAGTATTTATGGAAAAACTATGAATGCACTGACTAGTATCAATGTAAAGAATTATTCTTACTCAGAACGTTGCTATTTGTACAGTTTTAATAGCCTTTATTGTTCACAAAATATTTACATTTGTTTGTATTATGCTTTCTAACTTGATTTTTCAGAAAATGCTCAGGAATGCAAGGATGTGCGCAAGCTGCTAGAGGTGTGACATTCCACACCCCAAAGGTGGTAATGACTTAACCATGTGCATGCAATGTTGCTTCCCTTTCTACTGACAGAGGGATTCATGATAGTGTCTTCCTATTGCAAACTGGACTACCTGGGGTGGAATACTGCACTTATGGGTGTAGGCCTCTGAAATGGTACATTACCAGGTGTCATTGTTCCGTGCCTCAAACCCATGTAACACCATGCAGGTACTTTACACTGACCTTGCCAACTTCACTTGTCATACTGTTTGGCTACCATTCCACAGCCCAAGCTAATACTAGTTTTCACCTGGCATATCATGGGCATGTTAGTGCTGAGGTGTCATGTAGTGAAGCACCTGCTATTACTTTGACAGGGTACAGTATCATCACAGTGATTGTGCATCACCTAAGTATTCCAGTTTGTATTCAGAGGTGTGTTGTATATGGTGTGTTGCCACCTTGTGTTATACATTCTAGCATTGCACAAAATTATCCCCATATGTGTCAAAACCTCCCCTGTCTGTCTTTGTCATTTATGTCTGTTTGTCTGCCTATTCTGCAATACCTTTTTCCTCATTCCTACCCTCCCCTTTCTCCATGCAATCTTCCCCCTCTACCCCTTTAAAAAAAAGAAAAGAAAAATAAATTGATGCCTGTCCCACAAACAAGAATTTCCCTTTCTCTCCCACCCCACTTGACTCTTCCCTCCCCCAAGTCCTTATGGATGTTTTTCTGCTTGCTCTTCCCCCTTTCCTATGTACCATTGGCTCCCATTTATAATTTGAAATGCTATGTAGCCCTTGTTTTCACTTTCATCTGTGCCCATATTGCAAGGCAGTGGAGCAATACTGATGATGGGCATGTGGACACACACCAACAGAGGAACACTGCCTCCATGCAACAAGACCTAAGTCACATGACCTGATGTTTTGCAGTCCTCATCTTTGTGCAACATATGCTACTTTTGACTTTCATTATCTCTGGCCTTGCTGTGTCTATGCTAAATTGCAACGAATGTATACTTAATCACCATCAGGCTACAATATGCAACTTTGACAGCCGTTTTTTACTACATGACCACATTACCATTTTTTTTCTCAAAATCCCAGCCACTGTTTCCATAATCCATTGCAGTACATGCAATGAATATTTTTTGCTGTAAATTGTAGAAGGATGGTGATGGGTTATTAAAAAAGCAAGTTATATGAAAAATACAAAGAAACAAGAGAATAAGAAAATACATGAAACATTTCCTAATAAGTAATTATAGAGATTAGTCAAGAAGCATGATACAGTTACCAGTTTGACTTAAGGATAAGACAGGACTGACAATTCTTCTTCTTCTTTCAGCTTTTCCCGGTTAGGGGTCACCATAGCAGATCACCTGTCTGTTCATGACTGGCAGTGGAGTTTTACAGTGTCAAGTTGCCAGCCTGGCGCCCAACCTTCCACAGAAGGCACACACACGCCCTCACACCTAGGGCCAATTTAGAGTGTCCAGTGTACCTGCAGCATGTCTTTGGGATGTGGGAGGAAACCAGAGCACCTGGAGGAAACCCACATGACCACAGGGAGGACATGCAGACTCCACACAGAAGGCACCCCAGCCGAGGATCGAACTGGAGAACCTCTTGCTGTGAGGTGACAATGCTAACCACTGCACCACCGTGGCCGCCCAAGACAGGATTGGCAATAAAAAATAATAAATAAATATTGGTAGTCTATAGGGATGAAAGATATGTTATAGGGAGAAAAATGGAGATTAAAGGAAGATGCAGGGGAATCAAAAATAGTCTATGCAAAGGAAAGAAAGTGTAAGAGGAGAAAAAACATGGTAAGACATTAAAATAAAGCAAATAAGAGTAGATGTAGAAAAAGTAAGAATAAATGTTAGAAATTGTAACTGCAGACATAAGTGAAGCAGAGTATAACAGTAGTCAATAATGAAGTACAGAACAGGCAAAGTGGGAGGTTTGCACTGAAGCACAGAAGAACAGAAGTTTAGAAAAAAAATGGAGATAAGCTATAACGAGAAGTCAGAGGAAATGCACAAGTTGTTATTTGAGTATTCCCAGGCGTTCTTATGAAAATGTAATTAGATATGCAGTTATTAATTTTATATAAATAAATAACATGCACGCCGTTTTCTTCAGTGATTATTTTTTTCTTTTTTAGCCAGATGTATTTTTTCAGCAACTTTGTAGTTTCAAATGAGCAGCTATTGCTCAAGTGATAAGTTGATGACCTCTAGTGGTGACAGTCACTAATGTACATTGCCAAACCCTTGTCTGATTGATCTCTCACCCTCTTACCATTCATTCTACAATATTCTTTTTATATTTAAAAGTGCTTTTATTTTTAATTTATATACTGTTTAACTACTGTGTATATCATTTTTGTTAGCTTAATTCTGATCTGTATGTCATATATACTTTGAATAAATTGACTCTTTAAGAAGTGCAAGTGATGCCGTTTGTGTTTCCTTAACATTTCCTTCATTGCAGACTTATTACATTAGCATTATTTTTTGAAAAGTTATCACATCATAACAGCTCATTTTACACTAATTTTCATCCGTAGCCTTGTGACTTCAACAGCAGTATATTTGAGAATTTTATTAGTACACAGTATTCTCTGCTTAAGTCAACAAGAACCGCGGTGGTGGTGCTGCAGTAGCATTGTCGCCTCACAGTACGACGCTGTCCGGTTCGATTCTCAGCTAGAGCATCTTCTGCGTGGAGACATGCGCGAATGGGTGCACCTTCGTTGAAGGTTGTGCGTCAGGCCTGGCAAGCCGGTATGTAAAAATCAACTGCCAATCATTAGCGGACCAGACTTCCGCTGTGGCGACTCCTAACTGGGAAAAGCCGAAAGACACAATTCTCTGCTTAAGTCATTCGGTACTGATTTCATTCAGAATAACTTACATTTCATAATTTTTTTAGTACAGCACTTCCCTACAATATTTTTCTTTTTAACATCTACACTGCACAAGATTGTACTAGAGTGTAAGCTGGATCACAATACTGATAAGTAAAATTGTCTCATACCTCTAAGTCTCAAGGCAAAAAATCTGGACAAAGGGGGGGGGGGTCCAACGGCCAAAGTCAGACATTTTAAATATTGCTCTTATAAATTTAGAAAGTTGGTAAGATAACAAGTTTTGTATTGGTATGCATTTTCTGAAGGAAATGAAATCTGAACCTCAAATGCCTGTCATTATTTACTGACTTCAGTCCTCAGTGATTTGCAAGGAAACCATAAATTTTATGAAGAACAAACCAAAATTATGAGGCAAAAAATCTGGATAGTCTTAAAAATTCCAAACTTTATGACTGTGTTTTTTAAATATTCATATTTTTGGATGTTTTATTGGTTTACATCTTTGTTGTTTATAGGTGATGATGTCCTCTTAGCTCGAAGTGGCCATGACTTCCAGCTTATACTAGAGCCGTTTGCTGCTGAGTGTGAACATGCTGGGATTAAAATCAACACCGCCAGATCAGAAGATGTGGTTCCCACCCAGAAACAGGTGGCTTTCATGAGGTTTGGGGAGCAGACATTAAGTACACTTATCTTAGAAACTTGTTCACAAGTGAGAGTGCAGGGGATCATTAGACTGGAATCTTGTTCACAAGTGAGAATGCAGGAAATTATTAGATTAGAATCTTGTTCACAAATGAGAATGTGGGGATCATTAGATTGGAATCTTGTTCATAACTTAGAATGCAGGGGCATCATAAGACTGACCACTGGATAGGAGGTAAGGTGACATTACATGACCTTGTAAAGCTCTCAGTTTACCAATCTATGTTTCCATCCTCACCTGTGTTTATAAATTTTGGGTAGAGACCGAGGATGAAATTGTGGATAGGGTAACAAGACTCAGTCTCTCTGAAAAAATGAAGTGCTCAGCCATCCTGGAGGATCTGAAATACAGTCCTGTGCCTTTGTGTTGGAGTGAATAATTTGAGGTGGTTTGATAAACGTGTGTGGATGCTCCTTAGGCATCTTCCATGGAATATGTATTAGGCATTTCCTACTGAGAAAAGGTGCTATGTAATTCTGGGGAGACACTGGAGTGAATGAATATGTCTCTCAGCTTGTCTTGGAATACCTGGAAGTCCCTCATCAGGAGCTAGAGACTGTTGCTGGGGACAGAGAAGTCTGAACTACCTTGCTTAGCTTGCTACCATGATCATCAACAGGGCAAACAGTTTAGAATATAGATACCTGAATAGAATATAGATACCTGAATAGATGTTTTATTCACCTAAACTACCTAGTGATTAATTAATGGTTCTTCCCACTAATTGCTTACAGACTGCACCATTACAAATTCATGACAATTTAACGTAGCTCATGCATAATCTTCTGTATGGTTTTCTTCCCTTCTAAAGCAGTAGTTTCATATTTTGCTTAGTACTGGTATTTTTTATACAAAATGTTGAGTAACCATGAATCTTTCTTTCATTTAAGGGACTTCTATATTATTTTATACTTTTTTTTTACTTTTTATTTAAGTACTTCTTCTATTGTTTTATTTTATTTTACTAAAATTTCCTCTCTTCTTTTTATTAAATCTTTGCAGCCGGTAATATTTATAGTTAAGCAGATCTCTTGCTAGCTCTTAATGTTAGGTTATTTCTTTTTCATTGTGCCTGTGAGACACATGCAGCTGTTTTTGACATATTTTCCTAGGTTGTCCTTGACCCAAATAATTTATACTCCAGCTAAACCTAAATTGACTTCTGACATTCCTGGATTGATTAGAGTCTGCCTTACTAAAATGGTAGACTTTCTGCCCTTCAAGTAATGCAACCCTTATTTCGTGATCTTTACCCACTGATACTTCATCTTAGTTATCATCTTCCATTTCTATCTTAACTATCAGCTATTAACAGAGTAGAAACCCTGTTTAGTGCTACATAAAGACAACTATTTTCCTAACTTTCAGAAATAGGTTTATCACTGCACTATGACTAAACAATGAACTAAGAGCAGTGCATTCAAGAAAGGCCTGGAAAAGATACAGTCTCCAAACAACTGGGAGTGCAACATGCATTGCACAAATGAGTATATGTAAACTAGGACAACATGATTGCACAACTAAGTATACGTAAACTAGTATAGCGTGCATCACACAGATAAGTATACGGAAACTAGTGCAACATGCATTGCGCAACTAAGTATACGTAAACTAGTATGGCGTGCATCACACAGATAAGTATACGTAAACTTGTACAACATGCATTGCATAACTAAGTATATGTAAACTAGTATTGCATGAATCGCACAAATAAGTATAAGTAAATTAGGACAGCATGCATTGCACAAATAAGTACACGTAAACTAGTATAGCAAGCATCACACAAATAAGTATGCATAAAGTAGTCCAACATACATAGCACAAATAAATACACATGTAAACTAGTCCAGCAAGCATCGCATAGATAAGCATGGGTGCCCACAAGCAGGTGCAAGGGGCTGCACTTGCACCCTCCCCCCGGATTTTGACTTCAAAAACATTTTTGTGATGTAATTCCATCGCAATAATCAATATGTGCTTGAATACTGGAAACCAGTCAAGCAACACCAGTCCTACAGTTATGTGAGTTCCGGTTTGGTTTAGTAAAGTATTTTACATTTGTATATGTCTTTAAATTATTTTATTTTATTTATTTAGTCATTATTATGATATTTTTCAGCATATATAAATGTGTTTTTTCTTTTAGTTGCTTTGTTCTTCTTATTTTATCAATTAGTTTCCAGCTGTGATCCACCTTTCGTAGAATCCATGTACTTTATTGCAGTTCTTGCCATATTCGTTTCGTTCCTGAGATGTGCTATAGGTGAATTGGCAACTTTATAAATTTGCCCCCGCATGGCTTTCAACATTCTCTCTTCAAGATTGGAAGTTGGAACACTTCCTAATATACATACCAACTGTCCCTGATTTTGACTCAGATTTTAGCTCTATTAAAACTAGTGGCATTTGGAGAAAAGGTAGTGAATTATGTTTGATACATAATGACAATAATTAAGAGTTATAGACTTCTTTAACTTCAAAAATGTATATTAATTCACATTTTTTTAATCTCCCAGTAGTTTAAGATAATAGTACTAATATTTAAAAAAGTGTTCCAGACATACTGTGTCTGTGATCTATTGGTAAAGCAGGAAGAATAAAAAACAAGCCAATGAATGTCTGAAGCATACTAATAAGAAATTGGGGGTTGGGGGGGGGGCAGGGAGAAAAGTTTCTAGTAGTACCAGTGTACTATGTGATCCAGACTGGGCATTTGTAAAGGTGGTGGCACTAAGCAGGGCAATCTCTATATAAGTATGAGATTTTGCACTATGAACCCCAATTGCAACCAATGTAAAACAGGAGAAATCACTCTTTTCCCAAAATAAAAACTCCTTGTAGGATTCATGTTGTTTCTGTTTCATATCACATTTAGACATTCTACATAAAAATAATTGGGTATGTCACAATTAAGGAAAAGTTAGTTATAAGCTTTGTCATGAGAACACAGGGCATTTGCCATTTTCATAACCCAAACCCTTGGACGCAACTGTCCAAATAGGGTTTGTTCTCCATAGAAAGAAATAGGTAGATCCAAACATGCTGTGCCTTATTTTTCAACACAAGAAATTAAATTTCATGTCATAATGCACATGAACAGAAAGTAAATAGGTCTATTCAAGAAATGGAGCCAAATAACACATTAGAGTACTGAATGATAAATGAGGCTCATTCATATATGGAGAGAAAGTTATACCACGCAATAAAAATAAATAAGTGAAACATGCCTATTTGCAGTTAACAGCCTTCGCTCACTGCAAGTATCCATTTATCCCACAGTGTGATGTTATTGGCATGAAGGTTTATATGTTAAATAGCTTCACAACTTAATTCACCAATACTATACTAATGCAACTTAAAATGCAACAGCTAGATGCCCAAATGCTAAAATGACTCCTAATCTGTGATATCTTCTAAAGATACTGTGAAATATGGGCAAACAAGCTGTTGCCGTTAGTTCTTCATCTCCCTCACTTACTGCGGACATGCATTCTTTAGGGTCTTTCACATGAGCTTGTACATTGACAATGTCACACCCACAAGATGCAGCTCCCATTATCCCATTTGTTACAGGCTGTCTTCATGGCAGTGAGAAAGAAAAGTTGGCAGAAATTGTTGCATTCAGTAACTACAGTATTATGGATTTAGTAGTTTGTAAGATGTCTGGAAAATGCAAGGAAAAAAAGAAAGAGAAAATTGGAAGAACATTACTGATGAAGTCTGTGCCACAATCATTGACCTTTAAATGTCAGAATCTCATTAGATGTCTTCATTTTTGCATAGTGTTTATATGTTGGAGTGTAGTCAGAAAATGTACCTCTCAATTGTCCCCCAGTTTGACTTAAATTTTTCTTTTGCTCGACCTAAAATGTGATTTTTCAGAGAAGATGGTGACTTACATTCAGCAAGTAATGGTAACAGTGTTAGGGACTCCCTTTACTTCAAGAAATGTATAATTTCTGTATAGGATTGCCACCTTCTTAAACACCCATAGCCATGTGTCTCGTTCTTCCATTAACAAAATGTGAATCTCACACCCCTTCTCTCTGTTCTCTCTCACACGCACACAAGCACGCGCACACACACACACACACACACACACACACACACACACACACACACACACACACACACACACACACACATATGCATCTACATTTTCTCTGCGTTCACACAGCCACATACTCATACATACTTTCTCACACAGTAACACACACACTTTATACAGAGACACGAGCCACCATTTTAACTAACACACTCTCATACACTTGTACACTCATACACTCACTCACACTTACCTTGGCATGGCTAGTTTAAATTCCATGGTAAGTGCAGACTAGGTTTACATCAACGTCAGCGTGCATGCATGTGAAGCACACATGGTCCTCTTTAAAGGAGATGATGCCACCTGAAGCTTCTTAAGAGTGGAAGAGAGCTCACCTCCCCTCAACCTATGGTTCCGGTGCCCTTGTCTACATGCCAAAATTGGGATTTAAAGGGGCCAATTTGGAATTCGTGGCGCCCTATTATTTTGAGCCTAAAACCAGAAAATACCAAGGAATTTGGTACTGTTGAGAGCCATGGTTCCACCCTGGTTATTTTTGCATTTTTCAGTGATTCTTTTGAAATTTGTCCTGATTGACTTGACAGCTATGCTTCCTTAACAACTTCAGTTAGGAAGTTCACAGCATGTTTAATAACCTTATTCATTCTTGCAAACAGTTCATTTGATGGTATAATGTGGTTTGATATTACGTAAGGATTATTAACAGTAAAGGCCCTTTCTGTGTGGAACAGGGAGGACTTTTTAAGACTCCAGATGATGAATATTGTTCATAATGAGGTGCAGTTGGGGAGAGGGTGTTCTGTGATGGAGCAGCAGCTTCACCACTGCTTATGCTTCTGGTTCATGTTTAGCACAAAGTGCATGTGAATGCTAGGATGGATTCTAGCTTTTGCATACTCTAGACTGACTGGATTAAGGGGTATTAAGAAAAATAATAAGTAAAACTACTGAGCTAGCTTCACACTTAAAGTCATAGATCTAAGCTTACAACAATATAGTATGTTCAGTTTTTCTTTTTAAAAATTAGTTACCCAGAAACATTATAATTTTTACATGAATGAGTTCAATATTACAGTTTCATTGAGGACTTATTTCATAACACTATAAATCCACAGAAACGTTGTCAGTTTATGTACTACAGTGTGGAATACAGCAGGAGCTCTTGGTTATCCATACAAAAACAGATATACCCTGAGCTCTGTCCTCTGGGTTTGCACCTCCTGCAAAAAATCCTGTGGGTGCCCATGCAGATAAGTAAACTATAGCAAACAAAGTCAGTGATACTTTGAGGAATACGGTCTATTTTATTTCAAAAAACAAAATATTTTGGAAGGAATTTCATTTCTTAACAGGGATCAAAGAAACCTCTTTAGTTACTCCTCTATGGAATCTGCTTCTGCAATAAACTAGTAGCTTTTGTATTTTCCAGCTAGTTTGGAATTGCCCCATTTATTCAATCAAACATTAGTATTTCCTTGATTAATAATCTTTCCTTTTCTGACCCATCCAACATTTTAATCTGCTGTTTTCATAAACTAGGACACAACATTTTTTTTTCCATTACATATTGTACTCCCCTAGGGCCATGGGCCAGGACCAGGCTTTTCAAATTGTACTACCATGAGTAAAATTCCTGTAGTGCTTGGATCGCCATAACTGCTCTTAAAAAGTGGTGAAATAATATACTGGTTAAGCACTACTGCAGAGCAAGACCCAACCTTAACAGTGCTTGGAACATTGTTAAGCAGGCCCTAGGTGCTGGCATACCTCCCAACCTCTTAGAGCAAGAAATCTGGACAAAGCCATAAATAAAAGTGGGACAAAGGCCCAAAAATAGGGACTTTTTTAAAATATTGCTCTTACAGACTTAGAAAGTGGATAGAATAGCAGGTTTTGAATTAGCATGAATTTTCCAAAGGGTTTCAAGTGTGAAACTCAAATGTCTGTCATTATTTTCTAACTTCAATCCTTAAGGATTTGCAACTAATTTGCAAGAAAACCACAATTTTATGAAAAACTGACCAAAAATATGAGGCAACAATCTGGACATACTGCAAAAATTTGTGCAGTTGAGAGGTATGCTGGCAATATCGAGTCTGCACTAAAAGCAGACAGTGCTGACCAGAAAAAGTAGCAACACGGCATGAAATGCCTTCATATCAACTCTTCTTTCTGCCTGCTGTCTGCTAAAGTACACCCAGTACTTTGGTTACATCTGCTTTCCTTACGCAGGGAATATGTAAGATGTCAACCACTTCCCTTCTGCTTTATGAGCTTTCAAAACCAGTACAACACATTGCTTTTTTTATCTATCTAATTTTTTACTCACTAGTGAAAAATCTCCATGCACTGCAAAGAATTATGATCAGATCTTTGAGGTGAACGTCGGCATCCACGTCTTGAACATGTAATATGCTTGGTACGATCAATGACCCAATCATAATCCTCTCATCAATTCTTCTTTATTAGCAATCCATTAAGAATTCTATGTCCTTCAGTCAGTCAAATTCAGCTGTGTCACACTATTTCTCTGATTTCTTGACACTGCTCTAACTTCCCTGGCTTTTCTTTCATCACTTGGGTTTCTGAAAATCTGTAAAGTGTTAACTTGATGTCAGGTACAAGATACCTGCATGATTCTCTGCAACAAAGAAAGTCACTACTTCCTTTGACATGCTCTATAGTCAAATAACTCTATTGCTTCTTTTCTTTGCTTTTTCAGCTTATATCAACTCTTACACTGCATCTTTTGTTTCCCTGTGCATTTCATCAGTACCTTTCCCATCCTCTAAGATGCACATGAAACTAAAGAGCATGGTGCTTTCCTCTATACTTGTTAATCCCTGCTGTAAGAACAAGGGGGGATACTTTTATTAAGATTTAAGAAAGGAAATTAAGCTTATGCACTTATCATAATAGTAGATTTGTAAGTCTAAGTCAGTGCTTGCTAATTCATGGGACTAAGGCTACAGACATTAGGACAGCTCTGCAGTCCTATTTTTCCCAGGCTGTTAGGTATTTTCCCCATCCCATAATGCACTACATTATTCCATCCCTCCCACACCCTCTTCAGATTTGAGAAAAGAATATAAGACACATGAAGCTTTCTCAGTCAAGGCAAGGAAAAGTGGGCAGTGTTGTTACTGAGGATGGTCCCCTTCTTACAGATATACCTTCAAATCTGATAAGAATACAAGTAAAATGTTATATCTGACAAGAGTGGGCCACTCTTTGGTAATTTGTTGGACATTCTCAGTGAGTGAAGTCCTCGGAGAAGATATTTTTAATAACTGCAACCCCAACTGCAAGTCTGGATTTGGAAATAAGGCAGCATTTAATGCTTTGCATAAATATTTTTATTTTTATTTATTTACTTTATTTTACATTTGTTAACTGGGATAGTCCGACTGGATATATGTCCATTTTCAGCGGAGACCCAGGGAGAAAAGCTCTGGATTTTATATGATAAGACAGTCATCTGACAAAGGGTAAGCTTGAACACTTTATGACTCAGAGTCTTAGGACTTGATTCTGCCTGTATATCCAAGCTAGTGATGAACTCTCCATAGTTAAAGTAGATTAGAAAGAACATAAGCAGATGTATATAACTGATTAAATTTGACTCTGCTGCAGTTTTAGGCATAAAAGTAGAAATAGTTCCAAGGGAAACTATCTTTGCGAAAAGAAGATAAGGTCATTGAGCAGAAAGAACATGAGTTTCATAATTTTCTTTATCTGAAGTATTAGCTACCAAGAAAAATATTTTTGAGTCAGAAACTTTAATTCTGTTGTAACAGATGGCTCAAAGGAATCTTGATTCAATTTTTTCCAGAAAGAAGCACACATCTTAAGAAGGTACTATATCTCATAGACGAGGTCTCAGCAAGATCGTGTGAGATGTCCTAGGACTGAAGGAATAGACAAAGAAAATGAAAAGGTATGTAAGCCCTTGGAGGTAAGCAACACCAAGAAACATTTCCAATTTTCTCTATTCCCCATGCTTGGCTTATGGGAGGAGGAGAGTGCCTTGACCATCTACCAGAAATAGATGGATTACTAGCAACTGCTGAAGCAGAAAAGCTGAGCAGTGAGTTATAAGGAGTAAATGTCTGAGTGAGACGTGCCCAGTTGATTGGTCAGTAGCATTTTTGTAGGACTGAAGAACAAGGGCTTAACCAAAAAATAAAGCAAAAGAAGATGAAACCCAAGCTACTGGGCCCTATAAGGGGACAATAGGATGAATTAGGCTTTGTAGAGATTTCCCTTCTGGATGAAGCTCTTAATAAGAACAAAAATTAAACTGTAGAAGAATGTAGTTGGGCCACTTCTGGAATAAATCATCCCTTGGGTGTTTGTCCTTGCACTTGGTGTTATTCAGGGAGGAAAACATGTTGCAGCAGGTTTTGCACCATTTATTTTTATTGTCATCAAGATGCTGTGGAAGCACTTGCAGGCTAGCAGACTGCATCCTCTCAGCTTGTCCAACAGGAAAATGAACTCCTCTTAGATATGGACAGCAAGGTAACAGTTGCTGGGTATCAATGCTCACACTCTTGGTTTCCCAAAATAAGGGTAGGATCATTTTTCTCTCTGCATTCTAATATACCATACATCTGCCACATTGTGAATTTGTATAGCTAGAGCTCTCACTGTCGTCTCATTTACAGTGAAGTGATTGGAAAGTTCTGAGACATCCAGACAACCTGAACCGCCCAGCCATTGAAAGAGTTTAGGTCACTGAGATCCAACATTAGCCTGAGACCCCTTTTCTTTTTTGGCAATGAAAATAATCTAGAGTAACATCTAGACTCCCTCTTAATTGATCTGACCTCTTGCAGGGCCTTTTTGTTTAAGAGGCTTTGCCCCACTCTGTTTGCCACTTTCTTTAGATGGAGTGGGATGTCTGGAAGGGGAGGGTAGAGGTAAATTCAGAAAGAAAGAAAGGAAGAAAGGGTATCTTTCTCCCTGGGTATAACTACTCTTACTCCGATTTCAGTGCAATTATGTTCCATACAGGTAGTTGGAAGGACAAATTACCTTCAAGTGCATGCAAAGAAAAGCAACTGTACAAAGTCTCAGGGCTGCTCCTGGCCACTTGTAGGTCAACTTCAGTTGCTGAACAACTGATTCGAAGCTCTGCCTCCGAGTCAGTGATTGTACTAAAAATTACTTTGGCTGTCATGGTTCTTCTCATATCTCTACTTTTCTGTTGCCTATACCCAAACAATACTTGGTGGAGGTTCCTCTCTATTTCAGAAAATATCCAGTTGAGATGGTGGAAATTTAACATCAGTAACAGTCTTACTCTCTTTTTCCATAATCTTCATATGCATCTTCACATTCAATCTATATAAAACTGGCCCATGGTTTTTGAGCCTTCATAAACGTTATTTTGGCATCCTCAACAAAGTTGGTCATTCAGAGTCAGACGGGCTGTTGAATACCTATTCTGGATCCCATGTCCCTGACTGAACCTTCAGCAGCGTTATAGGCTACAACATAATGAGGCTGCTATGGTGGATACCATTGCTGAATGAGACATGAGCTTGTCTTTAATGAGAACCTCGGGAAATTTATGGATGGTTTGATGTCTTTCATCAGACATGTCCCTTTGAAACACCATCATCTTGGTTAGACAATTAAACATGCTTAAAGAAAATGTGGTGAATTTATATATACATCTACTTCATAACTGAAATTTCATAACGGTGAATATCATAACTTTGAGACCAAAACATCTAAATCCCAAAACAATGACAACCCAAAACATTGAAAACTCAGAACATTGAAAGTGTGCTTCATAACATTGAAAACTACAGTGTATGGCTCTGCCCCCCCAAACCCCCCCGTAAGTTAAATATATCAACTCCAAGATCCCACTACAGTGGGAAAAAGTTAACATGTTAACCTCACTGTATCACAATCATTATACACTGAGGTTAGAAAATAAATTTTTTTCCACTGTAGTGCGATCTTGGAGTTGGTATATATTTACTAGGGTGGGGGGTGCAGGGGGGTTTGCCCCCTGCAGAAACTTAGTAAAGAGTGGATTTGTTAGTTAGGTGGTGTTGTAGTTGGAGGTGGTATTATTTACTTGTGCAATGTAGTTTTCAATGTTATGAAGCATACTTTCAATGTTCTGAGTTTTCAATGTTTTGGGTTTTCAGTGTTTTGAATTTTCGATGTTATGGTCTCAATGTTATGAAATTCAACATTATGAAAAGTCAATGTTATGAAGTAGACCTAGATATATATATATATATATATATATATATATATACACACACACATATATATATATATATATATATATATATATATATATATATATATCATATATATCATATATATATATATATATACACACACACACACACACACACACACACACACACACATGTATATATATATATATATATATATATATATATATATATATATATATATATATGTGTGTATGGTTTACCATGATAAGGTTGAGTACACTAACATCGAACATGCATTTGAACGAAAAATAACATCTAAACCTAACATAGCTAAAGACAGGAATGTCAAAAATAGTTTGTATGAAAAAGTGCATTCCATGATATCAAAATTCCCCTCTTTCAGATACGACAGTTAGCTCACTTCTGCTATTTTGTAGGAGCTCTGCCCCCCCCCCCACTTACATATACCAACTCCGAGATCACACTACAGTGAGGAAATGGGCTACTTTCCTGTTCCTCACTGAAGCATGGTCTCCCTCCAGTCTCATTGCACACTTTCTCGACTAACCTCGTTCGACCGATCGTCATTCAATTTCCTGCCCCATACGAACCATGACTTCGAACATCAGCCATTCGATGTTCTGCACTTCAGGTAAGTGATATCAATCCATATATATATATATATATATATATATATATATATATATATATATATATATATATATATTCCTAAGGGGTCCATTACCCTTCTCTACTTATCCAATTGTTGGATCACAGGGTCCTGGGGTGTAGAAGCATTCCTTTGAGCAGCTGTTGACACTAAAGTATTCAGTTTAGGGGTCTCTGGCCAGACTTCTACTCTCTAGGAAGTACAGGGCATTTTCTATGAAAATGAAGCTACCATATCTAAGTTCTCTCAAGCAATGTTGGTGGCATCCTTAAGAATGTTAGCCAATGGGACCAGCCCCTACTCTGAGAAATAATCTGCAGGGTCTCTATAAGTCTGGGGTTAACAGAAGAGGATGTAAGGGAGTTAGAGTTTTGCTTATCATCCAAATCAGCTTTGGGGGGATACTGTAAGAGAATCCACATGCTTCATTTTATAAGCAGCCTTCATATGCACCATTGTAGGAAGAAAGTCAGAGGAATGGAAAGACTTTCTTTTGGGAGCTGATATGATCCGAGGGATCTAATAAAGTGCTGCAGTTTACTTGCCTTGAATGACCACTGGGGGGACCTGAGACTGACCAACAGTACTATCTAGAGTACTGGAGCAACAGATAAGGCTGACAACAACATAGGGTATGACCAGGACAGAAGCCACAACAAGGATGAGTGTCATTCAGAATCCTAGACTGTCAACATTTCCATCTACCCTCATGGCATCTCAAATAAGATTCCCAGACATTGATACCAAAGATACAATTTTGAAGCTGAAATCATAGGGTCTGCAGTTGGCATTAAAGCCTTAAAACTGTGACTCGACCCAGGAATCATTATCAAGGCCAGTAACACTTATGTCATTAACTTCAGGATAGACAGCGAGGGAAAGTTAGCAAGTCAGCAAGTCAACCATGTCAGAATCAAGACTGTCAACAGTGAAGCTGACAACTGACACAGATGTCTCAGTCACTAATACATGTTGGACATTGACACCAATGCCATAGTGGTAATTGACAGTTACTTTGGGGCCATAGTGAAGCCATTGTGAAAACATGAAGTGTGTCAAGAAAAACCTTCAGAGTCCTGGATTAGGGTGCATAAGTAGGTGGCAGTAAACTCTCTATCCTTTTCTGAAAACTTGAAGGTGAAGAGATACCAGAGCATTTATGCAGAGCTGGATAAAAGGCCTTTGCAAATTTGCCATAATTAAAATCAAACACTGCAGGTGTGGGGCCTGCCTTGGGCATCAAATGACTTAGCATCAATATTTCTAATATTATGGCAACCTCCTCATCAGGTACTGATTCAGCTACAAATTAGACAGAGAATTAAACTGGAGACTCAGATTTTTTCATGACCATTATAGTATGGGTAGATACAGACTTTACAATTACTTTGGGAAGACCCTTCTTAAAAGCAGGCTCCATACATTTTGGTGCCACCTCAGATGCAAGAGATATACAGTTGTTTTTCTATTTTACTCTTCTTTTTAACAGATTCAGCAGCAGACTGTTTTGTTGGCTTCAGCAAGGGTTCAGTTGATCTTCAAGCTAAGAAATTACTGGGTTCAGCAGAACCTTTTCACTCAGCACTCTGAAGTGACAATTAGTTTTGTATAAGCAAAGTTGTACTCTATCCACCTTGAGCTGGAGTGTGGAGAAG
Organism: Protopterus annectens; assembly: GCF_019279795.1. Classification (NCBI taxonomy): domain Eukaryota; kingdom Metazoa; phylum Chordata; order Ceratodontiformes; family Protopteridae; genus Protopterus; species Protopterus annectens. Next base: position 1,823,760,100 of record NC_056726.1, on the reverse strand, counting down.
GAGAATTCAATATATATGTTACACTTGGAGGGGGATGTCACTCCACTTCAAACAAATTATACACTTATGATGTCTGTCCTGTGCAGGAATTTTTCTCTTCACATGCATATCTGTGTAGCCCATGCACCGTGGGCAATACAGCAACCAGCAGCAAAAAGTTTAATGATATAAATGGAAAAAACAAAGTCCTCTGAAAGAAATGCAGGTCAATAAACTCCAGCTTTAGAAATGGTAAAAAATGCCTTTGAAATACCACAATAACTTGAAAACATCAGAATACTCCACAACTCTAAAAAGTTTTTTGGCTTTTCCCGGTTAGGGGTCGCCACAGCGGAACTCCGGTCCGCTAATGATTGGCAGTGGATTTTTACGGTGCCGAGTTGCCAGCCCTATGCCCAGCCTTCAAGGAAGGCACACCCATTCATGCATGCACCTACCTGTATGTCTTTATATTAAGGAGGCCTGTTAAAGGATGGGTGTTGGGTGTTAATGAAAATGTTAAAAAGGAGAGGACCAAGGATAGAACCTTGTGGTACACCAGTGGCGAATGGGGGATATGAGAAAGGGTGAAGTACCTTTTCGCTGAATGATGCCTATTGGGTGAGCTGAGATAGACCTACTGAGGACATTTAAAATAGAGGCTTGCTGTGACAAACTGTGTTGAAGGCTTTAGATAAGTTTAGAAATAAGAGGAGACTAGTTTGCTGCTATCTCTAGCTTTATTGGCAGTATCATTGAAGGTTAGATGTGTAATGTTTGTACTATGGGAGGGATAGAAGCCTTGTTGTGTGGGGAATAGGAGTTCTTCCTGCAGGCGATAGTTTAGCAATTGTTTATATAGTTTAGCAATTGTTTATGAATACATTTTTCAAGTATTTTGGAGAGGGAGAATAAGATTGGTATAGGTCTAAAGTTATTGATGTCTGGTGAATTTCCTCCTTTGTGTAGAGGGATAATGTGTGATTTTTTCAACCACAGGGAGGACATGCAGATTCTACACAGAAGGCATTCCAGCCGAGAATCCAACAGGAGAACCTCTTGCTGTGAGGTGACAATGCTAACCGCTGCACCACCGCTACTAAAAAGCAAATAAATGAAGACAAATAAAAATTCTATAGTAACATTAAGAACAACCCCTCCTCAAAAATTCTGGTCAACCATTAACAAAATCTTACATCCCGGCCAAAACTTCAACCCTGCCCCCTCTCCCAATAACTCACCACTTGAAACTGCAACAGAATTAAACTCACTTTATTGATAGTATAGCATCCCTAACCAAGGATTCCTCAACATCTAATCTCAACCCTACCCGACAACCAAATATCACCACATCCATTTTCACCTTCAAACCTGTGCCCACATCCTATATAAATCTATGCTTAAACTAAAATGGTGCTCTGCTTCAGCTGATGGCCTACCAAGTGAGTACCTTAAAATAGCAGCCAATAGCATTGCCTGTCCTGTCTCAATCATTATAAACAGTTCAGTCCAGTAATCCTATGTTCCCTCTCTCACTGGAAAAAAAAATCAAACATTATCCCTCTACACAAAGGAGGAAATTCACCAGACATCAATAACTTTAGACCTATACCAATCTTATTCTCCCTCTCCAAAATACTTGAAAAATGTATTCATAAACAATTGCTAAACTATATAAACAATTGCTAAACTATCGCCTGCAGGAAGAACTCCTATTCCCCACACAACAAGGCTTCTATCCCTCCCATAGTACAAACATTACACATCTAACCTTCATTGATACTGCCAATAAAGCTAGAGATAGCAGCAAACTAGTCTCCTCTTATTTCTAAACATATCTAAAGCCTTCAACACAGTTTGTCACAGCAAGCCTCTATTTTAAATGTCCTCAGTAGGTCTATCTCAGCTCACCCTTTCTCATACCCCCCATTCGCCACTGGTGTACCACAAGGTTCTATCCTTGGTCCTCTCCTTTTTAACATTCTCACTAACACCCAACACCCATCCTTTAACAGGCCTCCTTAATATAATACGCAGATGACTCTATACTCATTTGTACATCTGACAACAAGGAACACCTCAAAAAAATTACTCAGGAAGTTTTAACAGTCACTGAAACACAGCTTTGTAAGTCACAACTTCTGTTCAACCCCCCAAAAAATATTTCTATTTTTCCCCAAATCCCTCTCCCCATGAAACAACAAAATTTAAATAGCCTCTCTCTCTTAATAATATGACTATTCAAGTCACTACTCATAGCAAATTATTACGGATGTTAATAGATGATAATCTTAAATTTTACCTGCATATACAAAATTACATTAAAACAAATCATCAAAAATGAGGGATGCTTTACAGAGCCAAAAACTTTCTCACCAATGCAACTAAAACTAAACTTGTCACTACTTTCCTCCTTCCATCACTACTTTATGGCACTCCAGTCCTTACTAACCTCAAGGTATCACAAAAAAGCAAAACTTGAACAATGCTATAATAATGTGACTAAATTCTAGTCCTTTAAAACCATTCTGGAAGACTTCCTAGCCAAAATATGGTTATTTTCTTGCTCAATCCAGGATAAACTATATCCCTAAATATGAGCAAATGCCTGTTCATACCTTGCACCTCCTTACGCCCCCTTTTCCACACACTTCCTCACTTCATTCAATTTTTCTCCCATGGTTCTCTTTCTAAATATGCCATAACCATGTTTTTTCCTCACTTCATATTTCCTGTTTGTATTATACTGCCTTACCTTTACCTTTAATTTCTCTAAACTGGCTAAAATGTCTCTGAATATTAAATCATTGTCATATAAGTTGTATCTGTTCTTAACTTCTTCTTCTTTTTCTTTCTGCTGCTCCCATTAGGGATCGCCACAGCAGACCATCTGTTTACATTTCTTCATCTTGCTCTGTCACACTAATCACCTGCATGTCCTCTCTGACCATATCCATAAACCTTATCTTAGATCTTCCTCTTTTCCTGTTACCTGGCAGCTTCATCCTTAGCATCTTTTTCCCAATATACTCTGCAACCCTCCTCAGAACATGTCCAAACCAAAATAATCTTACCTCTCTGGCTTTGTCTCCAAACCTTCCAACCTGGGCTGACCCTCTAATGTACTTATTCCTAGTCCTGTCCACCCTTGTCACACCCAGTGCAAATCTTAACATCTTTAACTCTGCCACATCCAGCTCTGACTCCTGCCTTCTTGTCATTGCCACTGTCTCCAAGCCATATAACATAGGTGGTCTCACTACCCTCTTGTAGACCTTCCCTTTCACACTTACTGGTACTCGTCTGCAACAAATCACTCCTGACACTCTTCTCCACCCACTCCATCCTGCCTGTACTCTCTTCTTCACCTCTCTTCCACACTCACCATTACTCTGAACTGTTGATCTCAAGTATTTAAACTCATCCACCTTCACCACCTCTACTCTCTGCATCCTCACCATTCCTCTATCCTCCCTCTCATTCACACACATATATTCTGTCTTAGTCCTGCTGACCTTCATTCCTCTTCTCTCTATAGCATATCTCCACCTCTCCAGGGTCTCCTCCACCTGTTCCCTACTCTCACTACAGATCATAATGTCATCTGCAAACATCATAGTCCACGGGGACTCCTGTCTGATCTCGTCTGTCAACCTGTCCATCACCATTGCAAATAAGAAAGGGCTAAGAGCTGATCCTTGATGTAATCCCACCTCCACCTTAAACGCATCTGTCACTCCCACCGCAGACCTCACTGCTGTCACATTACCCTCGTACATATCCTGTACCACTCTTACATACTTCTCTGACGCTCCCAACTTCCTCATACAATACCACAACTCCTCTCTCACCCTGTCATATGCTTTCTCTAAGTCCACAGAGACACAATGCAACTCCTTCTGACCTTCTCTGTACTTCTCCATCAACACTCTCAGAGCAAACATCGCATCTGTAGTGCTCTTTCCTGGCATGAAACCATACTGCTGATCACTAATCATCATCTCCCTTCTTAACCTAGCTTCCACTACTCTTTCCCATAACTTCATGCTGTGACTGATCAATTTAATACCTCTGTAGTTACTACAGCTCTGCACATCACCCTTATTCTTAAAAATCGGTACCAAAACACTTTTTCTCCATTCCTCAGGCATCCTCTCACTTCTTAACTAACGTTTTCTAATTTGCTATAATTATTTAAACTATAGATGTGTTTGTATTATTTTTGAAGACTGTAAAATTATTGTTCTTAAAATGTTTTTGTAATACATTGGAGCTTTTCTTCCCAGGCCTCCTCTGAAAAGGACACTTACACAGTTGGACTTTCTTGTCAATAAATAAATAAATAAATAATATTTCTTGAGAACTGTGGTTTATTTTAGATGTATTTCTGTTTGGACACTTTACTAGTGACTCTGTTCACCAATTACCTATAGACAGTGTCTATTTATTATTTGTTAACTGGGAAAGTCCAACTTGGAACAAGCCAGTTTTCAGCGGAGGCCCAGGGAGGAACACTCCAGATGCATGTCTTTGTAATAGGGGAAGAAACCACAGCACCTAGAGGAAGCCTAAACGAATGCAGGGAGGACATGCAGACTCCACACTGAAGGCACCCCAGCCATGAATCAAATTGGAGAACCTCTTGCTATGAGGTGACAACACAAACCACTGCACCACTGTGCCATCCTATCTCTAGCATGTATTTACTTTTGCATTTTGTGAAAAGTTATGCCCCCTGAAAGGGCTTTATAGGGAAACAATGGATTACAGCAGGTGTTATGAGATTCAGTGCTACAGACAGAGAGAGTTCCTATCCCTAGAAGTATTTCCCCTTAATGCCCACCCTGCAGCATATTCTTGCCCTTAGCAGATGACTTATTTGTTTGTTTACTTGTTTGTTCTTTTTTGAGTTTTACTGTATAGTTCTGTAACTGGAAAGGATGTTTTTACCTTTTTCCTGATTTTTTTTTAAGAAAAAAATAGTCCCTTTCCTTATTTATTTATGGCGGAATATTTCACAAATTGTATTGCTTAAAATGGCTAGGTAATAATTAAACACATTTATCACTCTGCAAAATTTGTATTCTGAGTGTGTGTGTGTGTGTGTGTGTGTGTGTGTGTGTGTGTGTGTGTGTGTGTGTGTGTGTGTGTGTCTGCATTTGCTTTGAATGCTATTAGGTGGAACATATATTTAAACAACCTAGTGTTATTCTGTTGTACTGACTGAAGCTATGAGGTTTTACATTGTACTTTATAGCAATGGTAGGCACACACACACACACACACACACACACACACACACACACACACACACACACACACACACACACACACACACACACATACACTAAAAACATGGGTTTAGTTTACACTTTTCTTGGTAATGCTGAATTTGCTCACTAATTACTTTGTTTAACTTTGAACTTCTGCAATTTCTCAGCTATTTTGAGTAGCTGTCAAACCACGACAGTTCAAAGTTTTACAAGTTCAGTCTAGTAGTTTACTGACATGATTATGGAGCTGGTAAGAAGCTTTAAGACCATATGATTTTATTTTGCAAAGGCTCCTGGAAATTCATAGCACAAGCCATACGTCTCATCCTAGAAAGCCCCTTCTACAATGATTTGCACATATGCAATTCAGAAACATGCTGGCTGCAATTAGGTAAGACCTCATTAGTGTCTAGTATCTATGTTGCTTAAATTGCAGTTACTACTGTTACATGCAGATTGTGTCTGATTGTGTAGGCAGTGGCATTCCCCCTAGTCACTCTCTCACACGCAGAATTACACAAACACAAACACACACACACCAGAATCTGTGTACTCTACCTATCCTCCCATGGTTCTCCCCACACCTGTAATATTTTAGTGCCATAACACCACCTATGTATTAGGTACTAGTGGTCTAGTGTTTCTCCCATCCCCAATCTTTGCAGTCATGATGATGCTGGATTAGCACTTTACATATGGATCTCTGATGCTCTAGTGTATCTCCCCAACCCCCATCCCCATTTTGCTGTCAGTGCTGTTACAGCACTTTAAAAGTTATCCCTGGTATCTAGTGCCCACCCCCCCCCCCCCCACACACACACACACACCACCACCACATTCATGTTCAGTTGTTCAGCATTTCTGTGACCTGGTGGGGATGATTATGCTTATCTGCATGACTTAGTGTTTTCCTGAATCGCCTTCCTGGAAGCAGTTCCAGACAGCGAGAGCTCATGTTTAATTAGCATGTGCCTGTCTCTCTGGAATGCTTCATTAGCATTCAGCATGACCATGGGATCAGCCCTTTGCTTTGCTGCATATCTTTGTGTTGGAGTTATTTGCAGTGAGGCAGATATGGGAGAAGGAAGTGAAGATGAGAAAGCAATCCAACTAGACATTCCTGGACTTGGAGAAAGCATATGACAAGATTACAAGAATGCCATTTGGGCAGTCCTGCAGTAGTTCTGAGTCACAGAAACATTAGTAGAATAAGTACAGGCTGTGTACAAGGTCCCAATGACTTAAGTAAAACAGTGTTCTAACTCACAAAGAGGTTTCCAGTTGGAGTGGGTGTGCATCGGGGACAGGATTCAGCATTGAGCCCATTCCTGTTCATACTAGTGATGCCTATGTTAACAAACAGGATAGGGAATGTAAAAACCAAGATACTGTATGCAGATTATGTGGCATTACAAGCAGACTGTTTACAGAAGTGTCAGCAAATGATAAGGGACTGGAATACCAAACTGAATAGATGGGATGAAATTAAGTACAGACAAGACAGTTGTCATGGCAGCAAATTGGGCAAATCTTAAGTAGCTAAAAAGGGAGATAGAAGTAAAAATAGTGGAACAAGTTAATATTTTCAACTGTCTGGGAGATGTAGATGACAAGAAGGAAAGTCTGAGTGAGGAGGTCAAAGCTAGAATCAGAGGTTGCTGCAGCAAACTGACACAAAATGTCTGGGGAAGTGTAGAACATGAGAAGGCCAAAGAAGTCAAAACATAAAGTGAACAAAGGAGTGGTGTGACCAGTGCATGAAGGCCAAAGAAGTCAAAACATAAGGTGAACAAAGGAGTGGTGTGACCAGTGCTTCTGTATAGCACAGAAATCAGGGCAGTGAGTGTATAGTATCTAACACAGAAATCAGGGCAGTGAGTGTAGAGCATCTAACACAGAAATCAGGGCAGTGAGTGTAGAGCATCTAACACAGAAATCAGGGCAGTGAGTGCAGAGCATCTAACACAGAAATCAGTGCAGTGAGTGTAGAGCATCTAACACAAAAATCAGTGCAGTGAGTGTAGAGCATCTAACACAGAAATCAGGGCAATGAGTGTAGAGCATCGAACACAGAAATCAGGGCAGTGAGTGTAGAGCATCTAACACAGAAATCAGGGCAGTGAGTGTAGAGCATCTAACACAGAAATCATGGCAGTGAGTATAGAGCATCTAAGCAAGTTTGAGCTGATGAAATGAAGTTCCTGAAATAGGTATTAGGATATACACTGTGGAATAGACGAAGAAGTGAGGATATCAAAGTAGTGACCAAAGTAGTCTCATTTACAAAGAAGGTAAAGGAGAACCTATTACTGTGGCTCAGATACATGTGCAGGAAAACAGAAGATAATTTGTTAAAGATCAGAGAGAAATAGGAACAAGGCAAGAGGAGTCAAGGACATCCAGTCAAGAAATGGACTGTGTGAGAGAAGACCTGTCACAGCAGGCATGATGGCCAAAGAAAGCATGAGGATGGTTATGAATCCAAAAGGTGGCAACAATTGGTATAACACACCCACCTCATGTAGAAATGGGGAAAATGCAGCTGATGATGACAACGATGATGATGTTTATGTATTTACTTATTACAGACTGAGTTAGGTACACTAAGTTTATGGCGCATTTTCAGGAGATACCAAAGATGTGGATCATCACAAAGACATGTGTCTGGAGCGTTTCTCCCCGGGCCTCCAATGAAAATTGACTTTGTTTCAAGTCGGACTTTCCCAGTACACAAATGTTAAATAAAAAAAATAAAATAAATATCTGCAAGTGGTAATTTACACATAACATCAAGACTATTCCATTAACCTTTTTGAAAAGTACCCTGAGGTCTTTAATGTCTAGCTGAGCTACCACCAGATCAGGCAAGTGGGACTTTGGTCTAATGTCTAATTTAAAAGACAGAACCTCAGAACTACAGCACCTCCTGATATTACACTACACTGTTAATATGAGAGCAAGTCCAAATACCTAGTGCAGGACAAAATCCCTTAATTTCTGGTGTTCCAGTCATCTAATTCTCCCTGCTTAATGTGTTATTACACTCTTCATTCTAGCACCCCACAGACTTTGAAAATATAATGCATGCAGTTTAACAGTCATATTGTAAATACTTTATCCTACACACGTATCCCCTCCAATTTTCTATGGTATAATCCTAGTTATTTTCACTAAAAGTGATATATAATTATCACCTTTGTTATGGGTAAGGCCAATCTAACATCAAATTTGATTGGTTAAGTGTGTGCTGCATTCCTGAGTGTATCATCTTTCAGATGAGACATTAAACCAAGGCCCATCTGCTTCAGTCAGTGGTAGCTCTGGTGGATGTAAGAGATTCCACAGAACCTATCAAAAAGAGTAGGCAAAGTTCGCTGATGCTGTGGCCAAATTTCCTCTAGTAGTATAAATACCACCCTCGGATCTCCCCTGAAAAGAGGCCACTAGCCTAGTGGGACTAACTTGGTCAACAAAGGATAAATAATAAAATAAAATATAATAAATAATACATCAATTCTAGCACCAAAAGGGAAATTGGCTAGGCTTAAAATGGCTCACAAGACCAGCAAGTCTAGCACATACATATGAACCTATAAACATTATATAAAACATATTGCATTCCCAAATATGTAAAGAGAGCAGATTAATGCTCTTGACCACCATTATGCTCTTCGCTTTAGTAGTTTCCCACACATACTACCTCAATTAAATGTCCTCATATTTTGCTAATCTTTCTTCTTGTTAGTTATACTTTTAAGAAAACAGCTTTCTCCTGTAACCCTATGTTAGTCTCCCAAGTATCCATATTTAAGGCAAATATCTTATTTTCCCTAAATTAATTTCACTCTATAATCCCAAGAAAATATGGATACCAACTACGATAAACAGACTTATAACCCTACCTGCTTCTACCAGTTAATATAATAGAGTGGGGCTATAGGTTCTAACTTCTAAACACTTCTGCTATTAATATTCAAATATATAACAGGACCAGCAACATGGGGTTTAATTCCCACAACTGGCACACATTGAAATGCAAAAGGCAATTGGCCTTAACTGTATATGGTGAATGTGCATTGTCGCCACAGATATTGGTCAAGCCTCCCTGTACTACCTGATAAGATCCACAGTGTCCAGCTGCAGATCAGAGTTATATTCAATGGCTCCACAGGATTTTTCCCACTTCATAATGAGCCCAGTGCCTTGAATACAACTTTACCAACACTAACTGAAACTTTACCAAAATCACACACCCAAACACACACATACACACACACAGACACACACACACACACACACACACACACACACACACACACACACACACACACACACACACACACACACACACACACACACACACACACAAATATTTCAGAATGATGGTGGTAACTAATGACTCTCCAGCACCAAGTCCCTCCTTCCCAAGCTTAAAAAGTAAGCTGCTACCATTTCATCAAAACTAAAAAAAGCAGAACACACTTTGCTGTTTACTCTTAAAATTACCCAGCTTTCAAATACTGAAATGGAATTTATTAGCTTTCAGCAGTCACTTTCCAAAATGGCAGACACCAGTTATATAAACCAGTAACATGCATAGACTTTTACCAGTAAATAAACCATGAGCCACAAGCATTTAAAGTTGAATACTTAAATTCATTACTTGAAATCAATAAGCTAAAGCATTACACTTGGAAGTAAATGTGCAAGCAGTAAAAGCTTACACAAGAAAAAGAATCACAAAAACATTCAAAAAAGATAAAATATACTCAAAACACACATCTAAGATTCAAACTAAACTTTGACTGCTTCTGGCTAAAAGATATTAACCCTTATGTCTTACTGTTTCTGGCTTTTCAGTCCATAATGTAATCTCATAGAGTTCTTACAGGTAATAATAATTTGAGCTCTGTCACAGAAATATGCTCCAGTAGCAAAACAGTAGCTCTTGAGACTTTAGTAATTTCTTTATTTTATAATTGGTAGTTTTCTATTTGAATTAAGAGCCAGTCCTTTGTTTTAACTCCTTAAGCATGTGTTGCTGTGTCTTTTGAATTTTAGAATATGCCCTTCTTCATTTTACAGTTACATGATCTGGAGGAAAGGGCAGGACTTGGAGGTAAGAGTTCAAATTAAGAAATAATTCTGATTCCCAGCAAGAATCTTCACGCATCACACTGAGTGATATGAAAAAATGATACATTATTTATTTTAATTTCATCTTCTTATATAATATTGTTTGTTTGCATTTGTTGCATTCTTGTTATTGTAAAACGTTTGACTTTTATATGCATCATTACATTTGAATTTCTTAATAAATATGGATTAATCTACAATAATGCATATAGTCAGGAACTCTTAAGATAAACTGAAATATATTTCCACAATAGCAAAGGCACAGTTACAGACCCTTTTGCACGGTGTTTTACAGATTATACCTTACCATGAAAGGCAAGTACTATGCAACCCCTCTTTCTCTTTCATCTTTTAAATAATTATTTACACACATTTTTTAAAACATGATACATTTCCCATATGGCAAGTTTTTATGAGTTTTCCTTCTTAATGACAGTTAACATTTTCTAAGTTTAATACAGTCTTTCTCACACCACATAAAGAATATCCTTATTTGTCCTTTCTAATCTAGGTTAGATAATCCACTAAGGCATAATTTATGACAAATTTTCTTCAAGTATACCCTTTACTGCTATATACTCCATTAGATTTCTGAGCAAAATAATAATGTAAGAGTACAATATCAAGCATAGAGGGCATACCTATTGTGTTCTTTGTGTCCTGTTTAAGACCCCCACCCAAATGACCATTAATACTTAAGTTCAACCCCTCAAAATTCCTATATAAGCCTCCCAAATTCTAGTCCATCTCATCATCACTCTGGTTTCTACTACGCCCTTCTTTCAGTACAGGTTACAGAAGACATATATTTAGCTGGTCACTCTGTGCCTTGACTGTTACATATAATTACTGGAATTTGTATGGTTTGTCAAGTCATCAATGATATTTACAAACTTTACCTAAGGATGTATGAAATTGAAACATGTTAAGTTATGTAATTCCTACTTCACTTAGGGCTGCTAACTTATTTTTGATTAAATTATTTTTACTGAAATAGTCCATTGATTGAATGGGGCTCAACAGACCATATCATAACTGTCCCTACTGCCAAGGCAAACTAATTGCTACAACAATAATTTTGGCAAAATCTTGTAATCACTATTCGTAAAACTCAGTAGCCATTTTTATAAATATAAAAAACACTCTGGGTAAGCAAAGAGAGGCAGCTAGCTAAGCAACACTGAGATAGAACATTAAATAACCCCTTGATGACAGTGTTACAGTTGAAACTGTTACATCTTAAATACAACTAAAACCTGTAATTAAAAGATAAATTATTCGTCTCTTACTTGTGCCATGAATGGTTATGAAGAGAATAAAACTAAAACCAGGAAGTCATTTTTAAAACCTCATGTTAAATATTCACATAATGCTAAAATGTTTCTCAAAGCAAAGTACATATAAAAGTGCTTGTACTTAACAAATGTTTTAAGATTAGTGAGGTATATTCAAGACTACACTGGCCACAATTTCACATTTATGGCAATAGACCACGTAGACATCAGTGACACAAAGCCTTGGGGACTTCAGTTAGAGTTAAAGGAGTTTAGGTGGCAAATTTTACTACAGGCAGATAGATGGCCAGGGATCCCTCATAACCTACACTTTACTTCAACACTCCTTCCCTTCCTTCTCTCACATCCCAGGTAACAAATTCTTGCTTGCTTCTATTATACAACTCCTTACTAGTATCTAGTAATTCCTTACCTACTGCATCTAACTACCTATCCTCAATCCTACTAGAGAAGAAAATATATACTTTTGACATTATTACCTTTGATTGAAATGCTTTTGATCAGTCTGTTTACCTCTGTAATCTTCATGCAATCTATGTGTGTATATTAATCTTTGTGTAATCTGTATGAGGAGCTTTTCTCCCCAGGACTCCATTGAAACAGGTTCTTCAGGCCCAGTGGACTATCCTGGTTAAACAACTGCAAATAAACAAATAAATAAATAAATAAATAAATAAATAAATAATGACAAGACGTCCAGCTCTTCTGCATTGAAATGAAAAGCCCTAGAAAGGAACAAAATATCTTAACACGTTTGTTAAGCACAAGCACATTTGTATGCATTTTGCTTTGGGAAACATTTTAGCATTATGTGAATATTTCACATGCGATTTTAAAAATGACTTTGGTTTTAGTTTTATTCTATTCATAACCATTCATGACAGAAGTATGAGACTAATAATTTATCTTTTAATTACAAGTTTTAGTTGTATTTAAGATGTAACAGTTTCAACTGCAACACAGTCATCAAGGGGTTATTTAATATTATATCTCAGTGTTGCTTAGCTAGCTGCCTCTCTTTGCTTAGCAATCAGAGTGTTTTTTATATGTATATAAATGGTTGTATTAAATTTTTATGGTGTCTGATGTTCACACTTGTTTAATGAAAGCACTCACGTTTTATTTGTTTTTCCTGCGGATTTTTATCATTAAATACACCTTTGGTTTATCATCACCTGAGTGATTTGTGCCTGTGAAACACTGCCTGCCAGCTTTTTCATTTATTTAGTTTGTTTTGCTGTTTCTATTTTTTTTTAGTTTGTTCATGACTTCTGGCAGCATGGAGTTATCTGGCACACCAACAGCTAACAAAGAGCATGAAGGAAACAACTTGGAGATTGGACAGCTCACTGCTATCATTCTACAGCTAACCCAGAGGATGCTAATGAGCATGCTACTAACTTTCAAAATACACCTTTATGCCTCATTTCTGATTAACAGTAAAGGGAATTGAGGCAGGAAGGCACAAAGTGCCTGCGCATGTCAGGAATGAGTTTTTATGACAACAGGAACTTTCAGAATACTGCAGGAAGAAACAGACTAACAGAAACTCTTAACAAGGACATTCCTTAGTTGGAGGAGTGGTTGCGGAATGAGGTTTCGTTTAATAGAAGCATCAAACACAATAGCCCTTCCTTGGAAGGTAAACTGACAGATTTTGATGTTAAATTATCTCAATGCAAGAAACTTCAACTGGAAAATGCCTACCTAAGGGAATGCACTAGAGTAAAAGTGGTTCCCAAAGGTTTAAGGGCCTGGTGCTTTCCTACTGGTTTACAGCATGACTCTGTTTTGTACACTGAATTAGTTAACTTATTTGATAAATTTGGGCTCGAACTTTTAGAGCTTTTAATTAAACATAACAGTGGTGAACTGGAACTGTTATTCAAAGACTTTGCAATTCTAGACTCTGCTATCCATGAGGATCATTTGTATAGCAACATGAGAGTTGAACATTTTCAGATTTACACTAGCATTGACCAGCACATAACAAAACTGAAAGCTGGTAAACTCAACAAGCTGAACAGAGATGTTCTATGGCCTACCCTAAACCTCCTTGGTCATACAAAAAATTTAAAGCCCCACAAGGGGAATTATCACACCCTCCTGAAGTAACTGGCAATGATGAATGTAGGTTTGAAGAGACTGACGATGTGATTTTAAACTATGATGCTGAATTTCCAGAACTCAGGAGAAGTGAAAGAATTAGGAACAAAAGCCATTACAACAATAGGCAGCAACCACAGGGTGGCTACCAACCACGGGTTTTTCAGGGTGCCAGGCCAAAGAACAGGAACTGGAGAGCTTAGCATCTCTGCTAGTGCCTTCTGGTCACCATGTTAATGTTAATGACTCCTTCATTAATGTAAGCACCCCAACACCAGTGGACTCTGTTCAAGAAGCAGGTACCTATACAGTGGTTTTTAGCCACCAAAAAGACTTTTCAGTACACAATTATTCTACTTTATGTATAAATGAAACTACATCTGACTTATTGTCTAAGGGAATGTCTTTTGTACCTGGTAAGAGATTTAATGTTGTAGACACTATGTTAGATCTGAAACTTTATTTAAGAAAGCTGAATTTGACCTTACTACATGGTACTACCTCCCAAACTAATGTCAGTGAAGGCAGCATTTTTAAGATCAGTTCCACTTACAAGCCCCCTTTGCACCCGAAACTAGCAATGTATGAAAAAGTTTGTGAACTAGATCGGTATAATCTAAATAAGAACAAATACAGGTCAGCTCAAACACTTCACAACATGAACCGAAGTGAACATGATTGTTTATTGGAACTGCAAGAATATGACATCAGGGTTATGAAACCTGACAAAGGGGGAGGGGTTGTAATCATGGACTCTTCCACATACAGTGACAAAATGTTGGCTATGTTAGACACAGAAAATTACACAGAAGTGTCCCTTAATGAATTAAATGCAGCATATAGAAAAATCTACAGCCAACTCACTGACATATTTCTAGAAAGAAGAATTGACCTTTCCTTACATAACTATCTTAATATCATTAGCCCAAGGATACCAGTGTTCTTTGGTATTCCCAAGATCCACAAGAGCCTCTCACATCCACCTATGAGGCCCTTGGTGGATGGAAGACACTCCATTACCACTGCTTGTGCCCAATTTTTAGACCATGAGCTGAAGAAAATATTGCGTAATGAAAGCCAAATTTCTAAAGATTCCTGGGCTTTTTTAGAACAAGTGAACAAAACCAGGTATGACACAAGTGACATCATGGTCACTATAGATGTAAAAGATCTGTACATGGTCATCCCACAAGAAATTGGTCTTGAGTGGGTAGGTGACCTACTGTTGTTATACAAAGTTATTCAGGAGAAAATTAATCTCATTTTGGTATTATTAGAAATTGTTTTAAGAAACAACTATTCCTCCTTTAATGGCAGGTACTTTTTGCAGTCCATAGGAGTGGCAATGGGTTCAGTGTGTGGTGGGGCATTCGTGAACATGGTAATGGCATATTGGGAAAGAAATTATGTATTTCAGTCTCAGTACTATTCTAAGGTCAAACTGTATTACAGATATCAAGATGATATCAGCTTGATATGGAATGGGTCACTGGTTGATTTGGAAGAGTTTTTGAGATACCTTAACACCACCACTACATCCTGCAGTTCACTTGGGTGATTAACCTGGATCATATGAATTACCTTGATGTCCACTTATACAAAGACACGCATAATGAAAAGTATGCAACTAGGATCCATAAGAAAGAGACCTACTCAGACTTGTTCCTGCATTACACTAGCTCCCACCCCAAGCATCAAAAGAGGTCGGTAGTTAAAGGGCAATTAGTTTGAGCAGCCCGTATGATCTCCTGAGAAGAAGATTTTCTTTTAGAATGCGACAAGTTAAAAAACTATGTTCTTGAGGAGGGAGTACCCAGCAGACCTGTTTAATGAGCTTATGCAGGAAGTTATAGGTAAAAGAAGAGTAGGGCATTTTAAGCCCATAGTTGGGGAAAACACACTAGACAACAGCCCCTCTGAAGTTGAAGAGGGGAGACCTGAGTTGGAAAAAAGTACTTTTTGTAGATCTATGGTGCTTACATTTAACTCCATTTCATACCACTTGATGTCCAATTTTTATAAGAACTGGGACATTTTAATGGATGACTTGGACATCAGGTCACAAATAGGAGAAATCCCTATAGTTACATATAGAAGGGGCTCAGACTTAAAAGACCTTCTTAAGAAAGGTTCTAACTACATTAGAACAGGACATGTAGGGATGTACAAATGTGAGTCTTGTAACTGGTGCCACAAGGTGAAATCGGGCAGCAAATTTACAGTGAATGGTATAGACCATTATGTAAAAGGTAAATATAACTGTCACTCCAAGGTAATGGTCTACATGGCCACATGTGACCAATGCCTAGCATTTTATGTAGGCAAAACAGAACGGAAATTTAACGCCAGAATTTCTGAACACAACTACGCCATAAGAAAGAATAACATTAACAATGCATTAGCGAGGCATATTCAAGACAACACTGGCCACAATTTCAAATTTTGGCAACAGACCATGTAGACATCAGTGACAAAAAGCCTTGGGGACTTCAGTTAGAGTTAAAGGAGTTAAGGTGGCAAATCTTGCTACAGGCAGATAGATGGCCAGGGATTAATGACAGGACACCCATCTCTCCTGTACTGAAATTAAAAGCCAGAGAAAGGAACAAAATATCTTAAAACATTTGTTAGGCACAAGCACTTTTGTATGTATTTTGCTATGGGGGAAAATTTAGCATTATGTGAATATTTAACATGACATTATAAAAATGACTTTGGTTTTAGTTTTATTCTATTCATAACCATTCATGTTACAAGTATGAGACTAATAATTTATTGTTTAATTACAAGTTTTAGTTGTATTTAAGATGTAACAGTTTCAACTGCAACACAGTCATCAAGGGATTATTTAATATTATATCTCAGTGTTGCTTAGCTAGCTGCCTCTCTTTGCTTAGCAATCAGAGTGTTTTTTTATATGTATATAAATGGTTGTATTACATTTTTATGGTGTCTGATGAAGTTAACACTTGTTTAACGAAAGCACTCACGTTTTGTTTTTCCTGTGGATTTTTATCATTAAATACACCTTTGGTTTATCATCACCTGAGTGATTTGTGCCTGTGAAACTCTTCCTGCCAGCTTTTTCATTTATTTAGTTTGTTTTGCTGTTTCTGTTTTTTTTAGTAGCCATTTTTTTTATTTCCCTTTTCCCATTATTAGTTATGAAAACATTTTATTACAATTTAATGCACTCCAAACACTGCCAGCAAAATAATTTCTAAACAGCAGCATTCAAATCTAAGGGGAAAAACAGTTACACTATGTGCTTTCTTTATTGCTTTACTTACATCCTGTGCAGTAATTAATTTCTTCTCAACTCCATTGGAATCTTTTATCCATTCTTACCCATTTCTCCATTAATTTTCACAATGTTTTATCTACTTTATTAGTAGCCACTTCTGGATTCCTCAAGATTCACATTTATGCATTTAAGGGTATGTCCCTTATATTAATGTAACCATTATTTGTACGTAAAACGTAACAACTTATTTTGTGACATCTGCCATGAAACATTTTGAAATGTTTTCTTTGAATAAGCTGTGGTCCATTTTCACTGTTTGCCTCCTAAAAATCTTCTCATTGACATGGATGTACAAGCCCTTCAACCTGGAAAAGAAATACAAATGGACATATTCTTAAAACATAGCAAAGGCTGTTGCCATTCACATAACTGTGAAAGAATTTCTGACCTCCAGTTCTTCACCCTTTTCTTTTCTCCAAGCGCTATCTACCTCAAACAGTGATCAGTAAAGTGCAACACTATGTCCCACATATTCAAAATCTTTAAAAATCTGTGCATTAGTAACATGTATGATGTTGAAAAATATAGTTAGTGCAACTTAGCTTATTTCTTTACTTTCCCCATTTTACATTATGATATCAAGAATTCTGTCACTAATGCTCTCCCATCTTCAGGTTTTAGCTGTCACAAGGCACTACTGAAACACCTCACAAATTATATATATATATATATATATATATATATATATATATATATATATATATATATATATAAATATCAGTACTAAAAACAACACAAGCTACGCTTATTCATCCTTCATAACTTTACACTATAATCATAAAAAAATCAACTTATATCTATAGCGTGACTCCCAATAAACTTCTAGTATTAAATGTTTACTTTTAAAATCCTTTCTAGTGCACTGCATTTGAAAATTCTCTTGTTCCTTATTTACCTGCTACTTTAGTACCCCATGACTAGGAATTTCCCTACCTCTAGCTCTGCAATGTAATCACACTATCACCCACATCATTATGGTGAGTTTCTTGAATAAACAAGACTTCAAAATTTAACTCTCATAATTAGTCAGTAACCACATTCTTCCTATTAATATTAGTTTTCATAATTCTTACATTAAAACAATTTGCCTTACATTAAAATAACCTGCTCTAAGTTATGGGTTGTGCATACTTTTTCATTGTATTAACTGCTTTCTTCATCTTTCTGATAGGTCATTCTTCTCCACTCCTTAAATTCCTTCGTTTTATCTTCCAGTCCTAGTATTTCACAATGCTATCCCAAAACATCCCTGCAACTCATCAGATTTAGTTAATAACTCCAGTGAAGCTGTGCACTCCCCTGAGCATGAATTTAAAACCATACTGTTCTTTACTGACATTTCTTTACATTTTCTACCCCGTTATCATGAACTCTATAGGGACTAGGCCACTCACTAACCTCAGATCCTGCCTCCTTCTGTAACTCTTGTACCTTTACCTGCCCTCACTACTGTGCCACTCCTGCCCTACATGTATCTTAGCTTCATTCTTTCTGTCCCTCTGGCTGTTTAATTCTTCAGTGGGCAATTTACATCAGAAAAGTCTTTTCCTGCATATATCCCATACCAAGCTACATGCTCACATAAAGTTTTCATGTGGTCATACTTCCACAAGTGTACATATTCCAGCTCTGAGCAGTTGAAACTCATATGCACTCCACCAATATGAATATTTGAAACATGAATCTAGTTACAAAATGAAATATATTCTCTATATTCTGTCCAGTAAAGAAGATAATATATAAATATATTAATTAAAAAAAATATCTGGCAGTTGGAGCAGAGGATTAAGGCTATGAATTGTTCACGAGCTGCATCCTGAAGTCTAGTCTTTGACTTCCTCAGCCTCCCTGTACCTACTGTAAACAGGTCACTTAGCCAGATAGTGCTCTGAGGGTGTTGGAAAACTGAGCTAGGCTCCTCTGAGGGTGTTGGAAAACTGAGCTAGGCTCTTCAATGGTCAACTCAATTACATGCTTAGTAACTGTATGAATCTAAATGTACTTTAGGCTCTGGACTACTCCATTCAATGATATAGCTTAATTCTCATAATCCAACCCTCCAGGGAGACACCAAGTTCATTCCCTTTTCTCTTCTCCTTCACTTACTTAACAATGTACACTTCTTTTTCAAGTGGCAGTTATCATCTGGTGAATCTACACTGAAGTTATTAAGTGTAAGTGGTAAAACTGTTCTGCTCAGTTCATATTTTGTCCTAATTTCTTCAGACTAGGAGTTTCAAAGCTGTTGTCAATAATTATTATTTCCCAAGGGGAATACTGTAAATACATCAAAAGTAGAGTATTCCAAACATGATATGCAAAATTAACTTTCTTGTTGGAAACATAGTCAAATATTCTGTTTAATGCAGCCTGAATCTATTTCTCCTCAGTGCTGTCCGCATTGCTTCTTTTAATAAATCAGTAAAAGTTCACTTCATCTACATTTGCTGTGTACACTATTTGACAGACATACACTCGAGCACACCTTTATCAAAATTATTTCCACTTTCCAAATGAACTGTATAGCTCTTTCTGTTGTTAAAACTTCCAGCTTCCCCTTTCAGGATCCCAAGCTCCTTCTTCATCAGCCTGCTAGCAAGTTTACTCACTCTGCAGACAGCTCCTCTTTAGCCAAAGACAACTGTTGCTTAACTCAAAAAACTGTTTGTCTTGTATCACTAGCCACGTCCAATCCTGCAGACCACTGCATAGCTTAATTCAACACTTATTCTTGAAACTCCAGAGACTCCAGGACTGTTACAGAATCCACAGGATTTTGATGTAAACCTATAGCTTCATCTATTGCAACCTCTACCACCATTACACCCACAACTTTTTTTTTCAACAAGTGCATTTTTTCTGTAGCTTGCTGACACTGCTTCTCAATGTTTACTGGCATAGTGGAGTTTCAAAAATAAGTCTGTCTTCCTATATGACTCAGAAAGAAAACTCCAGTATCAAAGAGCAGGAGTTGGCATTGTTTATTAAACTTTTACATGCAGCTGCACTTTGTTAATAACAATAAAAATGCAAATATAAACTGCAAAAAAGCATAATGTACAAAAGCCGCAAAGCTGGTAACATTATTTTGTTACAATGGCCACTGCTGTGACTATCACTGAGTACAAAAAACACTCTTTGTGAAGGAGGTCATTGTAGGGGGAATTTCACCTTTCCACAAGGTGTGGTCACCACTGTATAGAATAAATTAAGTAAAATATTCCAGGGCTGTGATGTCCCACATGGATGGGGTATATTCCTCCCCATTTCAGCTCAGCATTCAAAACCATTTCATTTTTTTATCCCGTTGGTTTTGCATTCTTGATGCTCATAATCATGAGACAGAGCTCTCAAACCTCAAGAATGAATAATTTATTATACATCATAAGTTAATATTCCTAAACAGATTATCTTTGCATGCTTTAAAGTAAACCAACTTCAAATCATGTATTATATCACTTATTATACTTCCACTATCTGACCCAGAGGACAAGTCGCCCATATTAATTCATTACTTGCTATGACTATCTATTACAAATGTTATTCTGTTAATTGTTATCATATTATATTCATCTAACTGGGCCATTCTTAAAAATAAAACTATGATCTCATGCCCATGCTTGAAATAGTTGTATGCATGTATGTATGTATGCATGTATGTATGTATGCATGTATGTATGTATGTATGCATGTATGTATGTATGTATGCATGTATGTATGTATGTATGTATGTATGTATGCATGTATGTATGTATGTATGTATGTATGTATGTATGTATGTATGCATGTATGTATGTATGTATGCATGTATGTATGTATGCATGTATGCATGTATATATGCATGCATGTATGTATGTATGTATGCATGCATGCATGTATGCATGTATGTATGTATGTATGCATGTATGTATGTATGTATGCATGTATGTATATATGCATGTATGAATGTATCTATCTCATTACTGTTTTCTTGCATTTAAAGTAAAACAGCTATAGGAAAAGAAATCAGAGGCAACTCTACGAATTATTCAGAAATAAAAATTCTCCATTCGTGTTATAATCTACATCAACATCAACACCATATTGATTACTCCTGCATATAAACTTCCCTATTCCTGTTCCTAATTTTCATATTTACAAAAGCCTTTTTTTAATTTTCTTCAAAACAGATGCTAGATATAGGTTCATAGGTGTGTACTAGGCTAATGGTCCTGGAGCCTTTACAAACTAGATCTGTTTATCCTTAACATATATTTCACTACTGGGATAATGACTGTTTATATTCTTATATGCTTCCTAGAACCAAACCCTTACACAATATTTTCATATATACAAGCCATAACTCTTCTTGCCACTAAGATTCCAGCAGCATCTACTCTTAGGAAAAAAGAAACACAGCATCAAAAAGCAGCACTGAGTGTCTGATGTCTTTCAACATCCAGGCCTTTGATAGGTTCTCTTCATGCATTGTATGCTTATGATTCTCTCTTATGTTAATCTTTTAGAGAAGAACAACTAATTAATCCCAGGAGAGAGTGTAGTGGTTGAAACTAGCTGGTAACAGTTGAATTCTGGCACTTACAACGTAGCCTTATACATAAAGTGAATACTGTCAGTGAAACTAGGAAGGTGTTAAAAATGGCCAAAGTGGAAAAAGACAGTGTGGAAATGCTGAAAACCAAATTGGAGAATCATCAAAAGAAAACAAAATGGACATAATTCTAAGCATGTTTTCTGGGTTACTATTGAAACTGAGGCCGTGAAGCTGATGTTTTTTCTTGGTATGTGAAGACTAACTGAAATGAGAGCTGAAGTAAAAATCACAAGAGGCTAATATTAGTACATATGAAAGTATAATGAACATGGACCTAGAAAAGGTTAAATAGAGACAGAAATGCAATTTTGAAATCAGTATGAAAACAAACCCAGAGGAAGAACATGTAAGTTCAAAACAGAGAGAATATGTTGTGCGGTAGAAAGCTGTCACTCGTCTTGTATATCTGAATAAAACAATGAGGCCTGTGTGTTCATTTAAGTACTTTATTACATACAAACACATCAGGAAGGATAGCAGGAACATTAAACTTAAACTAACTGACTGACTGACTACTACAGACATGCATACTCTTACTCTGGCTGCTTACTCAAAATGGCAGTCTTGCTTAACGTACTCAGTACTTATATGCACATGCCTGCTGACTGGAAAGCTTCTTAAAGGTATATCACACGCTCTGATCTACATCCTCCCTCTTTACTGAGCTGCCTTGCAATAATAATGACATTTGAACAGGCATGCAAATTATACAGACAATAATAAACAAAACAACATTCATGTCCAGGTTGCCGTGTATCTGGAACTAGGTCTGGAAATGTGACTTGATCTTGTAATGTAATAGTTAGGACTGGGTTTATCAACAGGAACAGTCATTGTTGAATGTTCTGCTTTAGGACTGTCTGGGATATTCTTAGGAATAGGGATATCTGCTGGAATGTCCTCTGGTATTGGAACATTGGATAAGTCACTCTGAGAACTAGAGTCTTTATTACAGGCAAGCTGCTGCAACACTGGTTCAGACACCAGTAATAAATGTTTCTGATTCCGCCTAAATTTTATTCCCTGTGATTCCACAATGTACAGTTTCAGCTCTTGACACAAACATTTCATAAATCCAATCTGATCAAAACCTTTTGCTGTCTGCATCCTCACTGTCTCTCCTTCTTGTAATGGATTGAGCAGTTTGTCGGGCTTATCATAATAGGGCTTCTGGAACAAATGCTTTTTCAGGAGTTGAGCTTTCACTCATTTGTTGTTCTTAGCACATGGCATCAACAAATAGCTATTGATTGGTAATGTGGTTCTGTTTTTTCTCAACATAAGTCTCTGGGCAGGTGAACCAAGATGATTATTGCAAGGAATGTTTCTGAGATTCAAGAGATTTAGAAAAACAGTGGTGCTGTCTTGTTTCGATTTCTGTAACAGCTGTTTTGCACTTTGAACTGCACGTTCCACAAAGCCATTTGACTGCAGGTATTCAGGACTACTCGTAATATGAACAAAGTCCCATGTTTTAGCAATTCTCTTAAACTGCTGGCTTGTAAACTGTGCAGTATTGTGGAAAATAATTCTGTGCAAATTACCATGGTCAGAAAAATGCCTCTTCAACTTACTAATGACAGTATTGGACGTTAGGTTAGGAAGTAGGTCAATCTCAAACCAGTTCGAATAAGAGTCTACTAATAGTCTACAAATACCACGTAATGCTGACTATTCCATTCAAAAATATCTGTGGCTACTGTGAACGAAGGTAGTTCAGGAATCTGGTCTAGTTGAAGTGGTTCTTTTTGTTGATGTGGTTTAGTACTATTACAAACAGAACAAGATGAGAGTTCTTTCTCAATGTCTTTTGACATAGAAGGCCAAAATACTCCTCCTCTCACCCTTCTTTTGGTAGAATCAGTTCCAGGGTGGCCACAATACAAGATCTTAATATATTCTTGTTGCAAAGATTTTGGAGCAATCACTTTTGGACCTTTCATGATGATACCAGTGTCAGACAAAATCTTGTCTCTGTAAGGAGAATACAGTTGCACATCTACTAGTTAGCAAGATTGCTTGGATGACTATCCTCGACTGATAAAGTGGTTGAGCTTCTGGAGAACTGGATCTGAAATGTGTGAGTTCTAAGCTTATTAAGATGTGTGGAAGAAAAATTTCTCACTTTCATGATTTCAAAATCAGGTTGCTCATTTTCATGCTGTTCAGTGTTTTTTCTGGGCAATCTGGATAAAGTATCAGCAAGATAGAGAAGTCTGCCTTTTGTGTAAATAAGATTGAAATTGTACTTTTGCAATTTGAGCATCATACGTTGAAATCTAGCAGGAGCTGTGTGCACTGGCTTTCTCAAAATAGTGACCAAGAGTTGATGGTCTGTCTCAATTTGAATAGGTCGGCCATAAATATAATCATGGAACTTCGAACATGCAAACACAATTGCCAAGAGTTCTTTCTCTATCTGAGCATACTGCATCTCGGTTTGTGTTAAAGTTCTCGATGCATAGGCTACTGGTCTACCCTCTTGAAGAATGACTGCACCAAGACCAAACTTAGAAGCATCACAGGAAAGAGTTACTGGCTTGTGAACATCATAGTACCTTAAAATAGATGAACTGGCAATTCTCTGTTGAAGAACATCAAATGCTGGTTGGTGCTGTTCTGATCAGG
This sequence comes from Protopterus annectens, assembly GCF_019279795.1. Taxonomy (NCBI): domain Eukaryota; kingdom Metazoa; phylum Chordata; order Ceratodontiformes; family Protopteridae; genus Protopterus; species Protopterus annectens. The sequence continues at coordinate 1,823,735,785 of NC_056726.1, read as the reverse complement.
AACAGGATACATCTTTGCATGCTAGCTCTCTTAGGGGTGCTGAAATTGGCTCAAATCTGGGGTGAACTTGCCTAAATAGTTGACCATAATAAGAAAACATTGTAGGGCTTGGACATTGTCTGGAGCTGGCATATCAAGAATTGCTGTTTACTTGGAAGGATCTGGTCATAAGCCTGAACTGGTAAACAAATGACCAACATATGTAATTTCTCATAGCCTGAATTTGCATTTCTGAGGCTTCAGCTTATAATTCACTTCATGAGTTCTTTCCAAAACTGTCCTGAGGTTTCTAAATTGTTTGACTTTTCCATTGCCTCCTACAAGAATATCATCTACTATAATAGCCCATGTATAGCCAGAAAAAAATTGCTCCATTGCACATTGAAAGACTTCACCGGCAGGCTTTATTCCAAATGTCATTCTCAGAAATCTGTACCTTCCAAATGTTGTACTGAATGTGGTTAGCAATGAGGATTTACTGTCACACAAAATTTGCCAAAGTGAACTTTTTGCATCTAAGACAGAAAAAAACAGTGACTTCTTCAACTGTGCTCATTGGATGATGAGGTCATTTTAGTGCTTTGTTCAGGTCTCTTTAGTCAACACATATTCTAATATCATCTGAGCTTTTCTTATGAGCTACTACCATGGAGGATACCCATTTAGTTGGTTCTTCAACAGGACAAATTACTCCTTGCTGCACCATTATGTCTAGCTCAGCTTTGACTCTGTTCTGCATACCTACTGGAACTTTCCATGCTGATCTGATGACTAGGCTTACTTCAGGGTCTAGCTTCATGGAGTACACAACTGGGAGTTTGCCTAGATTGTCTTCAAAAAGATCAACATAGTCAGAAAAAAATAGTCTGGGCAAAATTTGAGCTGTTATCCTTCAAGCTTACATGGTGGACTTCCTTATAATGACAGTAGTCCCATTTTCAAACTGTATCTGAAGCCCAATAATGACTGCAAGTGTCTCTTGACTATATAAAATTGCAAACCATAGCTGTTCCCAGCAGACCAACATGAAAGCACTAAAAAGCCTTCGGTATGAATTTCTTCACCACCATAATCAACAAGCTTGGCAAACTTTGTCAAATCAAGCCTCTTACCAGCTTTTACTCTAGCAGATATTTCTGCTGACATAACAGTGCACTTTGAACCAATATTATCTCTGAGCTCTATGGGTCTCCCATTAATCCGAACAGTACAAAATACTTCATTCTTTGCTCACAAATCTATTGCATTGACTGTTTCACCAAGCACAGTCACACCATCAACATAAAAAGTAGGGTCACAGCTTTCTAATTGATCAGCTTGTCTCTTTGAATGATCTTTTTTAATAAAAGAATGAGCCTCTTTTGATTTACAGAACCTTTTGAAATTATTCCACTTTTTACATTTGTGGTATTGCTGACTGAAAGCTAAGCACTTTTCTCTTTTAGATTCATGATTACCACCAGAATTACGACAGTTGACTGTGATGCTAGGTGGGGGCATGTTCTTTGATTTAGCTGACTTACCCTTGTGCTTCACTGAGCAAATTTGCTTTACAGAGCATGCTCTGGAACTTGCTAGAAAGGCTCTGGGTTTTACTAAAGGTGCCCAATCTTAGGCCGTATGATTTAACCACATGCTGCATACTATCTACATTAGCGGTAGCAGAAGCCACGTGTGTGTTTTTCTTATTTGTAAGCATGTTTGTGTGCTTTTCTGTAAGCTCATATATCTGACAAAATCTCTATGGCCTTATTCAAAGTTAAATAACTGTCTCAGAGCAAAATCTTTTTCACTGCATCATCTGTAATACCACACACAAGCCTGTATTTTATCAACTCTTCTCTCAAATCACCAAATCTGCATATTTTAACCTTATTTCTGGTCAGTTATATATGCTGCAAAAGTTTCATCAGGCTTTTGATCTCTTGTATAAAATAAGTGCCTTTCCATTGTAATATTCATTTGGGGGTTCCACATTTCTCTAAATTTATGTTTTAAACACTGAGCGTCTTCCCTCGTTTCAGCTGGTACCACCATATGGCAGTTTTCCCCCTCCCCTGCGTAAACAGCAGGTGCATACAAAATGAACATTCTCTTTCAGTGGCTTCTGGGCCATCTAAATTAAGCAGAATAAATGCCTTTTTATGTGTGTCTTTGTCAGAAAAAGCAGCCTGCATGAAAATGTCATACTCTTGTTCAAACACTCTCCAATTTTCTGCAATATTGTTATCAAATACAAGTGGACTTGGTCTGCGAAATCCTTCTGCCATGCTAACAAATTATGTTTAAACACAATGCAAATATGGCCGCTGTAAATATGCATGAACATGCATATAAACCAGGTACTTGTAATAACAACCAAATGCACAATAAACTATTAAAAAAATGTACTTTCTGAAATATTCTTTGAAGTGGCTGTACTTTGTGAAATAACTGTACTGTAATACTGCACACACTTGCCAAAATTTTGCACACTTTGGATGCTTCGAATAGCTTTAGTTAAGAAAAAGTAGCATATAGTGAAAAACTACAGTCATTTTCCCTTTTTTATACATTTTATGTTATCAGATATTGTTTCAAACATTTTCGTAATTATTTCAAATATTGTTATCAATATGTCCCAGTTTTGGACATTTCTTTTAATTAGAAATTTGTTTTGAGCATTCTGAGTGCTTTGTTTTATATTTATTGAGTAAAAATCATTTAAGTGAGTTTAAGTACCTTTAATTCGTTTCTGACCTGTTTGCCAGTCATTTGTGCAGTAGGGATGATCCACTCCTGTATAGTCCCCAACTTTAACTGTGCACCTCATGGTTTTGACTCTGGATCCCATTTTGACACTATGTCGCTCTTCTTGTCTATCTGAATAAGATGATGAGGCTTGAGTGTTTGTGTAAGTACTTTATTACATACAAACACATCAAGATGGATAGCAGGAAACTTAAACTTAAACAAAATAACTGACTAACTTCTAGAAACATGCATGCTCTGACTGCTCACTCAAAATGGCACTCTTGCTTGCACTTGCTCAGTACTTATATGCACATGCCTGCTGACTGGAAAGCTTTATAAATTATATCACACACTGTGATCTACAATAGCTAACCAGCTTTCCTCATGCTGTGCAATAGATAGCTATCCAGCTGTCTAACAGAATCCAAGTGATTAGAGCTACAGGTGCCACTTCTGAAAACAAAAAAATTACAATTGTTTTACCAGAGACTTCATTGCTGGGACCTCTCCTCTTTGGTCTCTATTGTACTTTTTATACTTGTTCGTCCTATTATTCACTTTTTTGTGATACACAGGATTTCTAGATGTGAGGTGGATTTAGTAGTGATTCTTGTCATTTTATTTGTCAGACATTCAGGACAACACTCCAGACCTATGGTTACTTATGTTTTCAGATGAGTGTAAATTGGGTGTTGTTGTTTGATCTTCCACTGACTCAGAATTGCTCCGACAAGGATTAGAACATGCTAACAACAGATGCAAAGATAACTGTCTCAAATTAAATGTGAAAAAAATGTAGAACAGTTACTTTTGGTAATCAGAACTTTCACATACCATATAGGTAACATACTCCTCCAATAAGACACTGTTGTAAGGGATCTAGGCAATCTTGTTGAACATTCTTTACTGTCTGACCATCATGCCTCTGCAGTAGTTCCAAAAGCCTTTTATCTGGCTCCTAGACATCTCAGAAAGATCCAAGGAAGTCATAATTCTCCTTTGCTCATATTTTGTCAGACCCCTTATTGAATATAATGGACCTCTTAGCATGAATTTGCCTAAGCATATCACTTCACCTGAGAGACCTCAGAGATTCAGAACAAAAAAATCGTTGACCACAAACATCTATGTTATCAGGATAGAATGACAGCTCTCTCTCTCTCTCTCTCTCTCTCTCTCTGTCTGTCTCTCTCTCTCTCTGTGTAGTCAGTCTCTCACAGACTCCTCCATAGAGATCTATGCCAAACATTTAGCGCTGTGAAAGATCCAACCCTCTTTGAACTCTGCTTCTTTCACAGAACAAAAGGTTGCTCAAATACCCATCTAAAGGACCAAGCAGACTACCATACCTGCACAGATCTGACAATGGCAATCACAGCTGTGAACATCATCGGCTCAGGGGAAGTGTGTGCAATATAGCTCTCAACTGTCCAGATGTTTGCAGAATGCCCAGATTTGTGCCTCATATTTTTGGTTTATTCCCCATAAAATCTGGAAAATCACTGAGGATTGAAGTCACTAAATGCTGATAATATATTTGAGTTTCAGACTTTGTATTTTTCAGAAAATGAATGCTTTCACAAATTCTGTTATTGTAGCAAATTTCTAAGAACAATGTTTAAAAATCTGCCTCTATTTTTGGCACTTCCTGCCCATTATTTTAGGCTTTGTTAGATGTCTTGTGCTAACAGGTTGAGAGGTATGGTATGCAATAGCATACAGTGGTGAGCAGAGAATGCAGTGAACATAACCACAGCTTGTGTGCAAGAAGGGTGAACTATATTATTGCATAATGTGTCTCTGACATGACAGCAATGGTGTTAATGGCCGAGAGGAAGTTCCAGCTGTCACTTGTGCAAGCAGTCTTAAAGAAATATAATTGATGGGGTGTACAGGCTTCACCACAAGTTGCAGGACTGCTAGCACATGTCTAGGTGAAAGAAATTGTATTGTATTTGTCCAGGTAACATACAGTATAAGTGTAGGTGTGTCCTTGGCATAATTTAACATCAATCCGCTCATCTTTGTGCCTACAGCTGCTAAACTCACATTTGTTTCAAGGGATGCCTATGTATATGTGTGTGCATATGTGGGAAAGTAATGACACCCAAAGGATAGATTTTGGTAGTGCATGATATTTATGTGGGTTACAATGAGATATTCACCAGATCACCAAATGATACCCCATTGTTTGTTACATTATTCAATATATGAAGCTCATTTCCATTCCACTGAATTAGTATGTCAGGTGTACATAAAAAAAAAATATACATATATATATATATATATATATATATATATATATATATATATATATATAAACTCATCCTTGGTAATGTTGATTTGGCAAACATTTTAGGTCAAGATCCATATTTTACCTATAAAAAGATACATAATGTTCAAAGTATCGTGGAGAGAATGCCATCAAAAGATGAAGAAAAAGGGAAACACATAGTGGGAACATTTAAACGTGGGCATTGGAAGCAATGCTGTTTCATTAATAATTCCAGACATGTTAACTTAAATTTTTGTGACTTTGTTTTTACATCTAAGGACAGGTTTGACTGTGGGTCACATGGGGTGGCATATCTTGCTACCTGTGATTCCTGCCCCTGCTTTTATATTGGAAAGATGATTAGGGCCCTTAGAAGAACTTATGAACATTCTTTGACCATTAAAAAGGACATGAATAATGCATTGGCCAAACATGCTTATGAGTGCATATCTTTTAAAAAAATTCACCTTTTTTGTCATTGTTGCCATCAGTCAGGATGTGTTTGTCGAGGACAATAAGGCTCAATTAGAATGTGTCAGGTCAATCTGGCAAATAAGATGTAGAGCTGACCCATCCAGGTTTGAATGATTTTATTAATAATAAATGTTTTATTTTAGATCAGAGATTGTAATGTAATTTCTATTATATATTTTGTTTGATATTTATTGTTTGACAATGTATAATGTAGGTCAGTGAAGGAAACACTTCCTGATTTTTGAACTAGCAGTTTCATTGGCTGGTATTAGAAACTTCGTATTTCTATTGTCTTTTTACATGAACATGCGATTTCACTTCAAAGATTTAAGTCGGATGTTATATATTTTTTAGTTAGATTCTGAAGAAGTTCTGTAGTATATAATTAAAGAACGAAAGCGCTCAGTCAATTGTTCCTGTGTGATGATCCAGTTTGTTGGACAGTGGAACTTGTTTTCTTTAGTTTGGATGCTTGTGGTTCTACTCTGTTTTTTCAGTTATGTTGCAAACTGTGAGACAATGATACCTAGATGTGTATGAGAAATGGTAGATGTGTGTTGTAGTTTAATAAATGAGGATCAGAGTACACACATCCTAGTAGTCTGTCAGCAGTGCAAGTGTAAGCAAAGCAACATCATAGATGAGCGAATGCAGATCTAAGAATGCTAGATAACTCCAGCAGGGGATAGAACGGAACCTCAGGCCACGCAAGTGAAAGGCAAACAGCCAAGTACAATGCCAAACAGTGGTACTGCAGCAAAATGGCTGCTAAATATATAAGCAGGTGTACACAACCCAAACAAACGTTAATGGGATGCATATACATGGCACACATATGCCATGTCACAGGCAACACACAGGTGTAGATGTTTTTGTATAAATGTCAGTGGCCTAAATTGAACATACTTGAAAGCAATGTCAATACACATGCACACATCAATGACATGTAAGAATATAAGCAGAAATCTAACATTACAACTTAAACAAAAATTATCAGGTTCTGCACATGAATTTCGAAAATGTACACTGGTTAAAACACATGTATAACAAGAACAAGGATGCATTGCATGCAGTAGTCAGTGACTTGTGTGCAGATGTCCTGCATCTGTAAAATGCCATACATTTGGTACGTTGACCATGTCAACAACATAATACATGACAATGAGGAATAATTAAAACAAAGCCAAATATATCTGCAAACAATATTATGTAAATATGAAGGTGGAAGTGAGATGGACAAACTGGGCCCACATCAAGGAAGACAACGATAAAGCAGGACAACAAAGTAGAGTTGCACATTGCAAATGCATGGGTACACCACAGGGGATGCTGTTGAAGCCAGTCCAAAACACATTTAAGAAAATGTCAAATGTATGTCACATGGGCAGACTGCACTGCTGATGTCAGCCAAAATGGGCATGTATAAATTTCACATACACAGAAATGTGCAGTTATGTTCCATTAACAGGCATAGGTAAGCAAGCTAAGAAATTTCAGTCAGATACACATATCCTGTCATGCCAATGTTGAATGAACAACAGCAGGTGTATGTCACTTACCTTGTTCATTACTGAGCAGATGACCCTCCTGTCAGCATCCTTACAGCACATCAATGATAAGTCAGTTAATACTCTCATGTCAAGGGAACAATAATGTTTCAGCATGGATAGGACAATGTGCAGAGACATGTGCAGTCATCCATTACTGTATACAAATATTGCCAGAAGGTATGAACTTAGGTGGATAAGGAAAGGATGTGGAAATGTAACATAGAGCAAACACAGCATAATCATAGTTCTCAACTGCACAGATTTTCACAGAATGTTCAGATTTTTGCCACATATTTTTGGTCTGTTCCTCATAAAATTTTTTTTTTTTGACAAATCACTAGGATGATCTAAGGATTAAAGTCACTAAATAATGACATGCAATTGAGTTTCAGACTTCATATCCTTCAGAAAATGCATGCTAAAATAAATCCTATAGTTTTAGCAGCTTTCTAAGTTTATAAGAGTAATATTTAAAATGTGTCCCTATTTTTGGGCCTTTGTCCCCTCATTATGTCAGGCTTTGTCCAGATTTCTTGTGCTAACAGGTTGAGAGGTATGAGCATAATGTACTGTTAATGAATAACTTAGTCTTATCACAGTGTATACATTTGCAGTCAGAAAAGAAGGATTGCTGTAGGTATGACATACCTGTACATGACCCCACATGGCATCAGCATTGCCAACACCTGGCATGCAACAACACATCATGCCAGTGGGACAGCATGACAATTGTCATCTAAAACACATGGGAAATGAGGTGTCCTTCTGTTGCACATACATGATATGGCAATACACAAATATTAACCATACCACAGTAGTAGTGCTGGACGGGTCTATATTATATAAGCAAAACATTAAAATGTCGACTTACCTTTCATCAACCCCTATTTCTCAAAGCTGCACAACTTTGAATGGCCAAATCATTTATTTCTTTCCAAGGCAAAGAAATTGGCTGGCCGTTCTTTTAAATCTGCCCTTTTCCCAACTGTAGTGTGATCTCGGAGTTAGTATAATTATTTTGGGGGTGTGGGGGCACAGCCCCCTACATTGAGGGGCATGGGGGTGAATCCCCCAACTTTAATAGTGCTTGTTGTAATGCAGTGTGTGTGTTTGGGCTACCAATTTCTTCCCCTTGGAAAGAAATTGATGATGTGAGGGTTCGATGTTGTGCAGTTTCAAGAAATAGGGGTCGATCATAGGTGAGTCGACATTTTAATGCTTCGTATATAATATAGACCCTGCTGGACTACGGACTACATTTGTTGTCTGTCAGTTTCCCTGAATGAAACACATATTCGCAGGGTAATTTTTGCAGCGCTAGCTGCAGGTTAACTGCCCAATACATGGACAGCTGAATGTGGGGGTAAAGTGTAATTCATCATCCTCATCATTGGCATGATCATCATAGTCTGAGGACTCCAGCAGTAGGCTGGCATACTTTCGTCATCTACGTCTGATTGACGATTGTCCACGGGTCCCATATTCTGTCAAGAAGAATTGCCAAACAGGATATAGATTACATATACGTACCTGATACTAACTCTCTGCATAACATACAAACTATGACACAATAAAGAGCCAGAAAACAGTCCTCATGAAACTTTATAATATTTTATGCCCATAGTCCAGAGTAGCACCACATGCAATGTATGTTAGCAGTTAAAACTATAACAATGAAAAGCAAATGTCTATCACAAATTCCCATAAAGATCATTGCTGACCTTAAAATGAAAAATGTGCATATCTGCAATCTAAGATACATTAGCATCCCATTCACATGTAAGTTCAACATCTACAAATATGAGACTGAAGGTGTATTAGCATACATTGAAGGTTGCATGTAAAACACAGCTACATTAAAATAGTGGAAATATTATCAGGTAGCATAGTTACAATCAACAGAATTATTGCTAGTGAATGGCTCCTCATGCCCACAACAACTTCCTCATGTCACTTTATCTATACTTATGGACATGTCCAAAAAACAGAACATTCTGGCCCAGTTGGACTTTCCCATTAAACAAATGTAAATAAATAAATAAATATGAAAAACAACAAGAGAATGAAATACTTATCAGCAACAACAAGAACAAACAGTGAGTCCCAGCTCTACCTTCCAAAATTATAAAATTTATTCAGCTCAAACGAATCTCTCTAGCGCCTCGGCCAACAGCCTTTGTAGAGTAAAACAATGAAGCCTTTAAAAATTCAGAATATATACAACATGAAACAATAAATCAATTATACAATCAACCAATTAAAAAAGTATAATACTCATTTAAAGTCACAATTCTAAATAAGACTTTGCCAATTACATTCTCTATTCAAACCATAAGGATGTAAAGTACCATATTTCATAATTAAAATAGATTCTTTCTGTCTCAATATATTCTTTTGCCATTCCAAATTGTTATAATAAAGAGGTACATGTTCCAGTATGGTAACTTTTATACAATCAATATTGCCATTATGTACATAATTAAAATGTTCAGCAATAGGGCTACTAAATTTATTATTTTTTACATCTCTAATATGCTCTTTGATTCTATCTGCTAACATTCTCTTGGTTTCACCAATATAATATTTATTACATGTACAAAAAATAGCATAAATTATACCTTTGCTCATGCAAGAGTATCTTGCTCTGGTGGTGAAATTTCTTCCATTTATCTTAACCACCTCAGACACTATATGCTTACAAACGGAACAATTTCCACAAGGAAAAGTTCCTACAACTTTCATATTATTAAATATACTGGTCTTAGGCTTCTTATAAATACTATGTACTAGAAAATCTTGAATACTTTTACCTTTTTTATATGATATAACTAGTTTTGTATCTTTTAATGAAATAATATCTTTCTTAATGAAATCCCAATACTTTATAATTAATTTATTAATAATATATGAAAAATTTGTATGTTTGGTAACAAAGAACATCTTCTCCTCATTTGATTTATGTGTATTATAACTGTTATAATTATAACAATTATTGAATGTATTTGCAACATTATTGTTTTTAAATACCTTACTAAGACTATTCTTAACATTTACTGGATCATATCCTCTATTTATAAACACTTCAGCTACTTTGAGAGCTTCATCATAAGCTAATTTAATATCAGTATTTAATCTTTTTATTCTAGTAAATTCTCCATAAGGAATAGCTGTTAAAGTATGAGAAGGGTGGCAACTATTGCCCCACATCTTCCAACTGATTTCATCAAATTTTCTATAGATACCAGTATGTATCAAATGGCCATTAATACCTTTAAGAGAAATATCTAGAAAGTTTACCTGACAACCCAATTGTATATCACTAAAACTAATACCAAATTTATTATTATTTAATTCATGAATGAACTGTGCAGATGAATTAAAGTCACCTTTACAGATGAAAATAAGATCGTCAATAAATCTATAATACTTTATAACATTGTTCTTAAAAAATTGTTGTCTATACAAAAATTCATTTTCAAACATTCCCATAAATAAGTTCGCATAAGCTGGCGCAAAAGCAGCTCCCATGGCGGTTCCCATCAGTTGTTTATACAGAACGCCATTAAATTCAAAAATATTGTTAGTTAAACAAAATTCAACTAATTCCAATATATAATAAGTTTTGGGACTATCACCTAGAAAGAATTTTATGGCTTCTAAACCCAAAATATGGGAAATATTTGTATAAAGACTCACTACGTCAACAGTAATAAAGTACATTCCCTCTGTCCAATATATACCTTTAATTTTTTGAAGGAAATCGTAGGAGTCTTGAATGTACGAAGGTAACATCAAAACCTTTTTAAGTAAGATTTCATGTAACAAAGTACAAAGGTTATAAGTAAAATAGCCATAAGCTGAAACAATAGGACGGCCAGGTGGCCTATCCAGGTTTTTATGAATTTTTGGCAAACAAAAAAATTTTGCCACTTTATTATTTTTTATACTTATTTTACGATCAACATCTGTCTTAGTAAAATAGTGTAGCCTAATGCCTTTCTGTAACAAAGCATTAAGATCGGCTTCCGCCTTCTTTAAATATGCTATGTTGGTTTCACAATAAACAGTTTTATTGTCAAGGTGTTTCATACACATACTATAATAGTCACAAGAGTTTAATACAACAAGTTTTCCCCCCTTATCTGATGGTTTGAAAACTATGTCATTATTCTTACTCAATAGCTGTAATTTATCCCATTCCATTTTTGTTAGATTATAATAATGCTTTTGACTCATGAATTCTTCCAAATTCTTTATCCAGCATTATATTTAACAAAGACTCAAATTTCTGTATATTGGAATTTTTACAGGGAGGTAAAAAACAGCTGCTGGCTTTCAGCATATGTGTATCCAATAAACCATAAGCATTACTTACACTTTCATCATCCGACAAACAAGAATAGAAACTCTCATCACTTTCTATATCACTATCAGATATTAAGGTAGCATAACAATTAACATCATTACTAGAACTGTTATTCAATCTAAAAAAATATTCCCTTAAATGCATTTTCCGACATAGCTGGAATAATTCAACCTTTAACTCATGTTTTTTGGGAAAACAGGTAGGTACAAATTTAAGGCCTTTTTCCAAAATAGATAGTTCAATATCATCAAGTTTATAACTCGACAGGTTAACCACATAGCTATTAGTAGAAATATCACTATGTAAATTATGTCCATCTACCTTTTTTATATTGTCCATCGCCCGAGTCTCTATGGCGTTCTGAATTAGTCCATCCCTTTTCCTAGAGTTGGCATAATGTCCGTTGGATTCGAATAGGTCTTTCAAAGGCTTCGAATTGGCTGCCCTGGTAATTCGGGAAAGTTTTCCTGTCATCTTCTTTCACGATGATGCTCGCTTTCACCAGACAGGAAGCTTTTATTGTTTTTAAATTGTTCAGAGACCGGATTTCCTTTTTGAAAGGATACACTCTTTTTTCGGCTCCTCTGGTAGTTGGGGAACACAAACGCCCTCTTGTGTTCGTAATCTCGTATGTCTCTAGTTAGTTTTTATTTTTTCCGATCCACCAAATCCTTTTCATAATTGGTTAACTTCATATTAATGCCTATAAGAAAGTTCTCTAGTGTAGAATTCGAGGTAATATTAACTAGTTGTTCACAAACTTGTTTTGTTTCAACAACAAGTTTATCTTTCTTTACATTATCTCTTTCAATTAAGATAGATACCCACTCTACACTACACCGATGTGCAGCTGCTATCCACCGTTCATGAAATTTGAGCTCTATCTCATCAGTGAGATCAAACGGTGTAGATGGGTTTTTAATAGACCTCAAACCCCTTGGTGTGATGTCTAATTCAATGTATCTTTCTAGGCTACCAATATTATAAAAAGTTGATGTCTCTTTGAAAATTAGCTTTTCGAGTTTGGAGCACAAATCTTGTGCATCCGGATTGTCAGGAATGATGTTCTTTTTGCCTACCATGGCAAACGGATTGGTAGTAGTTCTTTTACGGGAATTTTCCCATTTTTTCATAATGCCCAAGCCTGAGCCTCCTGGAGCTTTGGGTGTTACGTTCTTCATACCCGATGTGTCAGTGTCATTAGTAGGCATAACATTAATGCGGCCATTGGTATCACCATTACGGTGAAACATTTCCATACCAGTTTCTCTAAAAATACGTGGAAAGGAGCACATGGACTCACTAGTCATTACGAAAAACAACAAGAGAATGAAATACTTATCAGCAACAACAAGAACAAACAGTGAGTCCCAGCTCTACCTTCCAAAATTATAAAATGTATTCAGCTCAAACGAATCTCTCTAGCGCCTCGGCCAACAGCCTTTGTAGAGTACAACAATGAAGCCTTTAAAAATTCAGAATATATACAACATGAAACAATAAATCAATTATACAATCAACCAATTAAAAAAGTATAATACACATTTAAAGTCACAATTCTAAATAAGACTTTGCCAATTACATTCTCTATTCAAACCATAAGGATGTAAAGTACCATATTTCATAATTAAAATAGATTCTTTCTGTCTCAATATATTCTTTTGCCATTCCAAATTGTTATAATAAAGAGGTACATGTTCCAGTATGGTAACTTTTATACAATCAATATTGCCATTATGTACAGAATTAAAATGTTCAGCAATAGGGCTACTAAATTTATTATTTTTTACATCTCTAATATGCTCTTTGATTCTATCTGCTAACATTCTCTTGGTTTGTTCTTGTTGTTGCTGATAAATAAATAAATATGTCAGGAAGACTGTATCCATCACTCAAAGTCAGCATTTCAGTCAAGGCCATGCAATGGCATGTCATGATTTCTACTGGTAAGCTGTGTTATGCATGCCATAACACAGCTTACCAGTGGAAATCATGACATGATCTGAACAGTTGTTTATTAACCAGCATTTAGCATAGCAAGCATATGCAAAGCAAGCACATGTAACATATGCTGACATTTGAATGGCATGGTGCCCGACATTGCCTCATGCAACATTACCATAACTGACATCTGACAAAATAAATGCTTGTAAATGACAAGATGACATTATTATTGGGACCTGTACTGTTTAATAATGCAGCCTGCCTCAGTAAACTAACCAGATGAGTGACTGACATGATTTAATAATTATCTCCATTATTTTTCTCTTGCATGTGTTCCCCAAGCAGTTATATTTGTGTGAAAATGTAAATTATAGTCTCTGCATGTAATGACTCACATGAACAGTCACCAGTTAACATTGTTAAAGTGAAGACAAAGTGAAATGGCAATATCGTGGAAAATATGTAAGCCATACGACAAACATCTGAGCCAGACAGCATGGTCAGTGGCTAACCCCACATCAATATAAGGAATACAACAGTAACAAATAGTAATAATGTTCAATAATAAACACAGTCACAGCCCATGACATAATGATAAGCTGTTCTGTGCTGTACAAAGAATATTATCTGTCTACAACTGTATGCATGACCTACCTACATTCATTAGTGATCAGTAGCCTACAAAATGCAAACATCCTGATGATGCTGGCTGATTATGAAATGGTGCAAAGAAAAGCGTATGTGCACAAGTATGCACAAACACAGGATACAAGTATATTGTAACAAAACCACCCAAGTTGCTGTAGACAGATGCAACATCAATGATGAATTGAAGAGCATGACATATAGTCTGTCAACAACAGTGTGAATGCTGACACAGCAAACACCCATTGTATATGTGAAGAGACAGGCTATGCATAACAGATAAAAGTGTGGCAACACATACATCATAAGCACCAGTTAAAGTGCTACAGACTTGTATGCAAAACAACTGCTATAACTATGTGTGGCAGTTACACAAACCCGAATGCCATTTAGGTTGTGACCTACATTTCAAATTCTATTTTCAGTAAACATGGCTTGCTACTACATGATATTTAAACATATCTGTATTTCAATCAGACTTGTAAGCACAGGTATAGTGTGATTATTGCATTTACCTTACTGATGCATGATGGATATTCCAACATTCTAAGCCATATACATGGTAATGTAAAAAATAAAGGCCTGTAACAAGGATCAGATACATTTTGTTTAACAAAACAGAAACTTAAGTAACATACCTCTCTCCTTGCAATGCTTCTCAAGCCTGAGCATCTCCTCAATGCACAGGCCACAATTTCAGGTCCTGTCTTCATCACCTGCAAAAATAAAAGAACTATGAATGATGTAGCCCTCAAATAACAGGGATATACATTGCTTAGATTAGGTTCTAAAAACTTTACTTTGGAAGAACATCAGAGAATCACCATATGCATTTGGCAATGTTACACACACAGGTCTTTACATTTTTGAACAGAGTTGTACATATAGACCTTGGTACCTATCGTCCTAGCTAATCCATCTTGCCTGAGATTGTATGTTGTGAATGCAGTGAAAAGACTTGGAGTTATGCATCTGCAGGGATTGGTTACTAATATGGATCATGGCTTAGAATTTCCAAAATGGGCAATGTGCTGGGGATTTAGGTAAATAACTTGCAAGAATGAATTCATGTCAACACAGTGGTCACAGCCAGTAACAGCAAGTGAAAACCTTCATCCCTCGGACAACAGAACAATGCCATGTATCACACAGACATAAAATGTGCTTTGCATCAGGGACACAGTAAGGTATGTGGGAAGACTACATTTAAAGATATTCCTTGCCAAAGTGCACATCACAAATCAAATGCATACTTCACTGTATCTCCCTGTTCTGCATTTCAACTGTAAATCTGACCATCTGACTCCCTCAACAGATAAGGATGAGGTGGTTGTTGAAGTGAATTTAATAATGAATGGCAAAACCACACTTGATAGCACTTTTGCAAATAATACAATATTCCACAATTTTTTTTTTAGGAATATAACAGTCTATTCCGAGCTTCACACGTAACCTTGTACTTAAACAGTTGCTGTTAGCATAACATTTACAGATTACTGACATATTCGTAATCATGCACAAAATAACAATTAATACCAATAAGATACACAGAATAGAATATTCGAAAATGTGTGAAACACACAAAGACAACACATTTCCTGCATGTGGAGTTGAATCCATAGCAAGCCAAAATATAGGAATGCTGGCCTGTTTCTTTACAGGCCAAGCTACCAGCCAGCATACCTATCTTCTTAAAAAGCAGTTACTTGTGTGTGTGTGTGTGTGTGTGTGTGTGTGTGTGTGTGTGTGTGCGTGTGTGTGTGTGTGTGTGTGTGTGTGTGTGTGTGTGTGTGTGTGTGTGTGTGTGTGTGTGTGTGTGTGTGTGTGTGTGTCTGTATTCCTGTGGATAAGGAATGAATACAGAAACATCCAACACATAACAGCTATTGGCCATTATAATCTAAAGAGTTAACAGCTATCAACATATAAATGAAAAGATATGTATTAGCAGTTGAACAGGCATTCCTCTTGGCTTAAACAAATGGAACTGTAATAAGAATGCTCATTTTATTAAGAGGGAGGAAGGAAGTAAAGAAGTTATTTATTTGTTATTCACACATATACAGGTAGAGTAGGTGATACTTTTGCAGTATAAAGGTTAACTACAAAATCAGCAGTCATCAGCGGCCTAGGCTCTATAGGCATCACTGATACATGACTATAGCGGATGTGTTAAATGATGTCATTATATGTTGGAAAAAATGTACATCTACAATGTTCTGTATTATTTACATAGGATCATAGGAAGTTACTAGGCTATTGGCCCTGAGGCCCTTACCAGCCTAGTCAAGAATTTAACCCATATTCCAAGAAGTCAGGACCCAATGCCACTGTCCAGCAGGGACACAGGTGGAATCCCATGGGTGTATTTTCTGTTCCCCATCCAGTTGTCCAGGTTGCGCTTAAAAAGAGTTAAAGAAGTAGTCTGCTTGACATGGACAGGGAGTCTATTCCACAAAAGGGGGGAGTCTCTGGGATACAAATCTGTCCCACCAAGAAGTCCTACTGATGTCACAGACCAGGTTCAGGTCGCACATGCAGGTTACTCGAGTAGAGCTTGACTTGCGGATATGCAGCAGTCCCATCAAGGTAGGGTCCGAGAGCACCATGTATGCCAGACAGAGGTCACCTCTGAGGAGTCTGTATGAAACTGAGTAGAGGGACAGGGCCTATAGCCTATTTGTGTAAGGTAGACATTTGAGGCCCTGGATTTTCCTGATGAGGAACCTATGTGGTCTCTCCAGCAGCTGCATGTGCTTTGTGAGGTACTTGCCGAAAGGGTCATTGTACTCAATAATGGTTCTTATAAGGGAAGAATACAGGGATGTTATGACCACTTGTCCTTCGATGAGATACCCTTACTTATGAGGTGGGCCATGTAGAAAGCTTTCTGTACAATGGAGGCAATATGGTGGTCAAAAGTCAGTTTGCTATCAATCTGGGTGCCCAAGTCCCTCATGACTGACTGTGTGTTTAGGACCTTGTTATTAATGTGATAATTTGTGGGGACGTCATTCTCCCCAAAGAGGATGATGATGCAGTTTTTGGCATTCAGTTTGAGGCCATGTTTCTGGCACCAGTCATTTGTTTGGGTGAGACCCTCTTGGAGGATGTCCACATCACTAGGGGAATTGATGACAGTCATCTGCAGGCTTCATCAGCCATAGCCCCCTGGTTTTGGCCTGCACCTCAGAAAAGTCTGTCCCAAACAACAGAGGCTCCAAGACCAATCCATGAGGTACACCACTCATTATGGATCTACAGCTTGAGGTGGCTTCCCCTATTTTGACTAGGTGAGTTTTATCAGTGAGCCAGTTTGCTACCCATTTGGTAACATATTGATGCCTAGTTGAGAAAGTTTATCTATTATACATGAGTGGGGAATAGTATTGAAGGCTATGGTCGAGTCAAAGTAGGTGGTGTGCACCGTCTTCCCCTTGTCCATGGCTTTGGTGACTGTCTCAAAGATGTTGACCAAATTTAACAGACATGACCTCTCCTTGACAAAAGCAAACTGTGTGGGATTAAGTGTTTGGAGGTTGCCAATGTCCTTGTTCATGAGGTCCATGATAATTTTCTCCATGGCCTTGCAGATCAGGCTAGTTAGGCTAATGGGTCTATAGTTTCCTGGATTGGTGGGTGCTCCACCTTTGTGCAAAGAGATGACAGTGACTGTCCTCTACTCAGTTGGGATGAAGCCGGTACTCAGGTTTTGGTTGAATAGGGTGCCTAATGGTTTTGCAAGCTCCTGCCTGAGTTCATGTAGGATGCAGCCTGGGATGTTATTGGGTCCCATGGAGGCTGTACTTTTTGCCTTTGAGAGGGCACTGATGATTTGCTCCTAGGGATAAGGGGGGTGCTGGGGATGTCCTGATTTACTGATGGGGGACAGAGAGGTGAAGTTTTCACGGAACATGTCTGCCAGCAGATTGGCTATACTTACAGTGTTTGTGTATGTGGTGTCCTTGAACACAGTTCTGAACAGATCTGGGTGCTTCCTTTGAGACTGCAGACATATGTGAAGAAGGTCTTATGATTTTCTTTAGCAGATGTGGCCAGTTTGGACTCGAAGTTTGCTTTGGAGGATTTCACTAGAGCTCTTATTTGCTTGTTCAGGCTAAGGAGAGATTGCTTCCAGTTTAGGCACCTGCTCCTTCTTGGTCCTGGACAGCAATTTTTTCCTTTTATTATAGAGTTTATTTATTGCAGTTGTCCACCAGACAGGTTTACTCTTCCTTGAGGAGGAGGATTTCATCCTGTCTGGTATTCCTGATTCTATGTAGCTATATAAATGCTCATATAGTACTTTGGTGTAGGGTTGGACATATGTGCCAATTTCTATGGAGGGGGTGGGGGCTGTGAAGCTGTTTATACATTCCCTCAGAAGGCTGTAATCAGCTTTGGAGAAGTTTTTTTGTTTGATCTTAGCTATGGGGTGTCGGGGGAGATGGTGACTTTGAAAGTAACCGCTTTGTGATCAGATCTTACCAGGGATAATGACATTGTAGGGATGCTGCAGTGGTTACTCATGTTAGTTAATACCAAGTCCAAGATATTTTCACCTCTTGTGGGGGTGTTGACCAGCTGGCACAAGGCATTTGTACTGACGAAATCAAGGAATCTCTGGGCATTTGTGTTTTGGCATGAGTATTTCTTCCAATCTATGGTCAGAGGGTTAAAGTCACCCAGGATCAAGGTAAACCACTGACTCTTGATAGATTCGAGGAGGTCCACATAGGTGGAGTGGGCATCTTGAGTCAAAGTCAGGGGGCCTGTAGCTAGCTATGATTTGAATAGGGGTCTTCTCAATTGTTAATTGCACCTGGAGTGTCTCCTGTGCGTCATGCTGTCTGATGAGTCTGGAGGTGTGTATGTCTTTTTATATATTTATATATATATATATATTTATATATATATATATATATATTGCAACTCCACCTCCTTTTGCTTTGCTGCCCACAATTTGGGGTCTGAATGTATGATAGGATGCATAAACTGGTATGGCTGGGGTGCTCTCCACAGTTTTTGAACCAGGTTTCTGTGACTGCACAAATATCAGCATCTTCCAGGGTTAAGAATGCTTGCAATAACTGCAGTTTCATGTTTAGACTCCTAGCGTTTAGCAGCATGATCTTTAATTTACTTTTTGATTAAATTTTCATGTTAGTAGTTTTGACCTCATGGCATTGCCTAAAAACGGCACTATGGAGGAGGCAAGAGCCTTTGCCAGGAGCCTGAAGCCCAAGGGAGACAGATGCAGGCCATCTCTGAGAAAGCATCATGTTTGTCAATCATGTTATCCCAGGCTGTCAAGTACTGGATCCACTGGGAATGACACCAGAAACTAAGCCAATTGTTAAAGTCAATCATTTTCTGTCTGTATTGAGGCATCATTCTGGGTGACGGTAGAATGCTGCTTAAGGCTAGGAACATACCTGCCTGGGACACATATTCGGTGAGTTTGATCATGTCTCTTTTCATATAGTCCAGGGAGGTATGTCTCAAGTCATGGATTATGATAGAGTCATAACAGTACCTGTTGAGAGACTTGAGTGTATGGGTGATATGGCAGATTCTAGCACCTGACAAACAACTAACTGTGACTTTCTCCTTATCCAGCCTGGTGAGAGGCACATCTGTGTGTCTCACAATGGAGTCTCCTATGACTAATATGTTGAGTTTATGTTTAGGCCTTAGTGGCTGTGAGACACAGGTGTGTGGACTATGTGTGGTGTGTGGTGTGGTGGGCAGTGGAGTTTTTGCCCCAGAGGTCTCTTTTGTTTCATTATGTTTTTGTTGAGGACCTCCGCATATGTGGGGGTGTGTTGTGTAGGTGTGGGTGGTGTTTGAGGTGTGGTGTTTGTGTTGACAACCATCTCAGTGTCAGATATACTGGCTTGTGGGATAGAGAGCAATGACTCTTGGTCCTTGATGTAATTGCATTGCACACAACTTGTGTTCCTAGGTAGTAGTAGTAGAGGGCTGTCCGTGTACATGAGGCAGTTTCTACATTGTCTCTTGATCCCTATATCAACCAGACTGGCAGGAGAAAACATATGAAATTGTTCATCTGTATTTGTCAGAAACTGAGGGAGAAAGGCCAGAGATAGCTATGAGGGTAAAGGGTGGAGGTCTAAGAGTAGTGCTACTAGGTGATCACATAAGTGCTACTAAGGGAAAATATGTCACTGGAATACTTCAAAAACGGTTAAAAACCATGCAGCTTTAGCTCTGGATGCAACAAACATGTATCCAGACTATGCTACTTAATTTAAGGGATAAGAACACAATAAAACTCACAAAGAAGCACAGATTAACTACTTAGTCTAAAAAAACAATTGCACATTTTAAACAGATATGCAGCAAATAATGTTTTAGTTTATCAGAAGTGCAGAAAACAGTTGAAAATAAGCACTTATCATCTGCAGACCGGTGATCCGCTGTGGCAACCCTTAACCGGAAAAAGCCGAAAGACATTGCAAAAGACATTTGCAGTCTCACAGCAGAGCAATGGCAGAAGGCCTAACTCACTGCAACTTTGAGCAAACCGTACTGATTTAAACACTGGCTATTTAAGCCACAGAAACAGGAACCAGCCAAATTATCCAATCAAAAAACATAGCCGTGTAGTAATTACTCTAGCCAGACTAAATCCCCCTCCCACAAAGAAACAGCTAGGCGTCTCTAGACAAAAGATTTTACTACAAGCTCCAAAGGTCACAGACAGTAATAGATATTCAGTTCTATGCTAGTGTTTGACAAGTACAGCAACAAGTAAAATGAACAGAGAAACAAAAAGGAGACAAAGATCAGAACAGAGGTAAGGATTGATTATAAACACTGGTAAATAAATACTTTAGCAGTATGGGAATAGAACCCATACTGATATGGAGAGCAGTCACCATGTCTTCTTAATAATCCAGATGAGTTAATTGTGAGAATAGCTACTTAATGGTTATAAAAGCCATTTATCTGACATATCTGGGACATAGCTATATCTCAAAACTTTGTAAGAATGCTTAGGTATATGCAGTATTATAACACTTGCTGTATGCATTCACAGGCTGTCAATGCGCCTTTGTGACCCTTCAATGAAGCTCCTATGCGTGCTTCCAATGCAGGTCATTGTAGCAGTGGCGAACCTGTGCTCCAGTCCGGTAGATCTCTATACATCGCCAATGCTCCTTTGTAATCTGGTTCCAAATGTCAGTCATTACAAAGTTCAGTGGCCTGGCTTTCATGCAATGCTCTGTTCCCGTATAGATGGTTGGCATCTGGGTAGTCTCCTCCTTGGTCCAACTGAGTGCCTGGACACATCAAAGGCTCCTGGAAGTAGTCATCTTAGTAATGTCAATATTCCAATAGAAAAAGTAATCAGATCTGAAAATTGCTCACTGAGGTCCCACTCCCTTCACAGTTAGCAATGGTCTGATCTGTGACTGCATCAAAATCAATATTTAAAAGTGGAGTTTATGTCGTTTTATCAGATCACTGGCAGATAACAGGCACTTGCTACACGTGGTACTGTTTATTGATATCTATTGGGTATTTGCGCAGAGCACCTTCCCATTACACCAAGCTATTGGTTAATGAGCTAAGTTTTGAGAACTTACGCAGACATGTGCAAATGGAATTCCAAAACCTGGAATTTTAATGAACATTAATAATTATGTATGGTGCAAATGATACTTATAAGATAGATGCAAATTAGCTGCTCATACTTTCAGTTATACCCGAGTTATAGGTAGCTGATAAGGAAAATTGGCACCTGTTAGCATTTCTGTTTTGGGGAATATTAGCTTATTATACACCTATGTTAACATTACTCATTCTCAAATGTATCTGTTTAGATTTATGCTTTTATGGAAAATGTGTGCATAATGACAGATATTTGTGACTTACTAGAGTGGTGTGTGATTTACCATATGCATACAGGTGTTGACATGCAACAAGGGCATACAGTAATTTCCCATATGCAGTTGTACAAATAGATTTACATAGCAAAACTGAATAGTACATAAAAACAGATTTATAGACTATTTATGTAGCTTACAGGTGACTCCATATACTCTGTGGTATACATACAGAAGCCTATGGATTCCGACAGTATTCGTATGTTCTGAGCTTTGCACATAACCCTGTACCATTATGGATGGTTATTAAAAGAAGTCTTTTAACTACTAAGTCAATACAAAAAGGATCCATACTATCTGTGGCTTCCTTATGTATCCTGAGGTTTTCCGATGCTTTCCATAAGTTGTTCGATTGATAATTTATATATGCTCTGTGCTGAAGTGGATGTCATTTACTGCTCAGTAATGACTCAGTTGATTTGAGGTCATCATGTGTAACATGTCATATGACAAACTGTTTATGAATACTTGTCTGTTTAGGCTGCAGTTGGGTTACAGCTACAGCAACACACATTGTTGTTGTACACTTGTATTTGTATAGTATTTTAATGTGAAACACATGTGGACCGTGACTCCTATGGTATGATGCGGTTGTGTTTGGACCTCCATTCAACACATATGTACTGTAAGGGTTTGAATCCCACAGACACCCACTACAGGTATCACAAGTTCTATTGCTTTTACAACTGTTATGTATGCAGGAATTGCAAGATTTTATATGTCACATTACTATATGCCACAGTGATTGTTTCAAAGACTTTTGCATTGCACAAGAATGCATAATGTTTATGGTGTCATAAGCAGTCCTCATAATTATCTCCATAAGTGGACCCCCACATGAATATGAACATGTGCATATCATTGTCTTTCAGATGCAAACAGACCTAGGGGCAACAATTTCTTCCCACAAGAAAATGAGATTATAATACATGCTCTGCGGCAATCTGGACAGAGACTCATTGAATGGGAAGGGAATACAATGTGGAGGAATTAAGTGTGGGTTGACACCTACAACATGATTAATGCAGTGCAGGCAACAATGGATCCCATGAGGACCATCGCCAACACTGCTATGACACGATCCTTCATGCAGCTAACAGGTTACAATGACATGAGAGATTGAAGATTGCTACCAATGGTGGCCCACCATTGACTACCCCATGAGATCAAAATATTTCTTACATCCCTGCATACCTCAAGTGGGAGCGATGCATATGTAGGTTGGAATAGCAACAGGAGTTCCAGGCCGAACATGTATGTGTTACTTTGCATGGCATGGATGACTACAGAGTAAATCATCCCATATTGGTGTTGCATGCATATTTATGTATTGTAATTTTTGATTTTCAGCAGCAGAATTGAATCATGCAAAAGAGATCCACACAGGATAATGATGATCAATATAAGTGTAATTACATGTAGCTGTACAACAGCAATACAGACAGAACAGTGTAACCAACATGTATAATGCTGTCTGCATTAATGTTCACAAGTTAGTCCACTTCTGCACAACATCAGGAAATGGTAGGTGAGTGTCTCCATGCAGTGTTACTGTGGCCACTACCTGTTATTGCCTCAGTCTCATGTCATGGCACTGCTGTTTGCCATCATTTGCTAACATTATACACAGGAACATCTGCTGGGGGCGCAGGCCATGCAGGTACAGGTACAGACAGACCAGGTATGTTAGCATAACAGGTTTATAGGTTGCAGCAATGTGTAGCAGGCCTGTGATACATGACATTAATGTCATTGTTTTTCTGCACAGGGACATCTGGTCAACAGGTACATCATACATCATGTGAGTATCTGCAGCCCCTGTTACTGTCGTATATGTCATCCTGTCAGTATTCCACTGCATACAGACATTTCCATGTTGTCTTTCTCTACCACTGTAGTATCTGCAGTACAACATGCAAACTCACAACAGGAGTATGCCAGTGGTATGCTGTTACCTATCATTCATGCATTTCATGTATCTGCAGTACAACACGCAAACTCACAACAGGAGTATGTCAGTGGTATGCTATTACCTATCATTCATGCATGTCATGTATCTGCAGTACAACACGCAAACTCACAACAGGAGTATGTCAGTGTTATGCTATTACCTATCATTCATGCATGTCATTGCTGTTATTCGTGTTGTCTCCCATTAATACTGTGTCCTTCTATGCATTAATAGGACAGACTACATCATCATCAAGTGCACAAACAAGTGGTACAGCTATGTAATACCTACCATATGTTTTATTGTTGATGCAATGGTCCATGCTGGCAATGATGCGATTAATAATGCAGACTTTGTTTCCCTACAAGAGTTACAGTTCATCCCTTTTCAACTGCACCATTTTCCCAGAAGGCCCTGTCAGGTGTTTGTTATGTTTGTATTCATCACATATGTCATGTATGTTGGATATTTAACATAATTATCAACTCCCTGTTATGTAGATTCCATGACCCATGCACATACAAGACCTAATGGTAAGTTGGTATTATCTGTAACATTGCAGTGAGATATATGTGTTATATGTCTTTAATAATATACAGCATGTCATGTAAGCACATTATCCTGATCTGTGTCATCTGTTTCTTCTTTTAGCTCATCAACTGTCTTTATCCTCCATTAGCCCATCCACTGATCCCAAGGTGGGATCTGATGTGTCTCAGTATGGTAGCAGAGCCTCGAGCACACAGGACACTGACATGATGATACAGTCCAGTCCAGATGGTGACAGTCATCTGGATGCAGCTGTAGCCACAAATGTGCAGGGAAACTAGTCTAGCAATTCTGACAATGAGGGGATATCAGATGGTGAACAGGGTGAGGCCTGTGGATAACAGGCACATGTTGAGACTGGTGCTGCTGATTTTGACAGTTCCCCACAACACATTGATAATGCCCATTACAGTAGATGTATGCGTGCAGCTGGTGTGCATGGGCATGTGTCAGAGGGTGTCTGCCTACTCATACAGGCAAATGAAAGTTCCCAGCAATGTCATGGATCTGACATCCTTGCTTTTGGCCATGCCACAGATTGTGTTGCACACAACTGGGTATACTACATGAAGAACAGGAGCACAGAAACAGTGAAATAATGATGTCACTGGCTGCACAGAATGAAAGTATGTTATCTGTGGCACAGCCCATAGAATCCCTGGCCTCTATGATACTACAACAATGCTGTAGTACAAGTAAGGTTCTGCGTGCCCTGACTGTGCTTAGCTGATTGCCACATGGGAGAGGAAGGGTCCCTCTCAGCAGAACCAACCTTACCACTGGGCATAAATTTCTATGCTCCAATGTGCACACTCTTCCACTGCTGGCCTCTCTGCTATGGGCCCATCAGTCACAATGTGACAGTCAAGTCGCAGTCATTCTCCTTCACCTCCACATGCAGGCATCACCCCATCAGTCACTGATGTACAGCAACCTGGTCCAAGTGTTTCCATATGTGGTAGGGGCAGACCAAACTGCAGTGTGAGACATCAGTATAAGCACCTTAGACTGCATTAGAATAACAGTCAGTTGGTCCACTCTGTTTATATATTTTCAGTACTTACTTGACATTTTATCATATCAGCCTCATTTTGTTATTTTTGACTTAACATTATCTTTGTTAGTATCCCTATTTCTTTTGAAAATATTTAAGCAGTAACCCATGCCTGGGTGTGGGTAATGCTGGATTTACCCATGGTTGGTGTGGTTTGGTCACGAGCGTGAAGCTCGAGTGGCCAAACAAAGACAACCGTGGGTAAATCCAGCATTACCCACACCCAGAAGTGGGTTATTGCTATTATACAATGACATTATTTAAGAAAAAAAAAACCTTACTTTTCTTAAATAATGGCATTGTATAATGCCTCCGTGCTACCCTTCCACAGCTGTCTGGTATTCTGCGGCAGTTCTGATGTACTGCACATGCGTATGCTTACGCAGTACATCAGAGATGTGGGTGGAAGGAACGGATAAAGCAAGATCTCCCTTGCTTTTTAGAAACTGCCTTGCTATGTTAAAGGAGTTTAACATAGCAAGACAGCTTTAAAAAAAGTTGTTTTTTCTACCCCTAAGCATCTCTACTTTGATTGTCTCTACAAGCACAATTGGGTACCTTCCATCACTGAAAATCTTACTTAATTTGTCTAACTCAATCTGAAATGTCTCATGCACTGTTACCAGTCTTGATAAGTGCACCATTTGGCCTTTAACTATGTTTCTTTTCTGGAAGTGAAGATGATTGCTATTATAATGAAGCAAAGATTTAGAGTATATCTCTTTCCTGTGGATGTTTGAGACATATTTTTTTCTGACCATAATCTTTAGAAATGGTTATATCTAAATAAATTATTGAATCTATATCATCAGAACAAACAAAAACTTCAGAAAACTAGTGGAGGTATTTAATTCCTTTAAAAATACATCAGAAACAGAAATGTCATTGTTCAACAATATTAAAATGTCACCCAAAAACTAAAGTATCTAAATACTTTCTTAAAGTATGGTGAACTAAACACTTTGTTATGTTCCCATTCTGCAAGTACCAAGTTGTCATAGGTTGGGGCACATTTTGCTCCCATAGCAACCCCTGTCACTTGATGGTAAAATTCACAGACAAAATAAACATAGTTGTTTTAATACTATTTCCAGAAACTCTAAGATGATAGAAGCCTCAATCATATTAAAAGAATCATCCTTTAATAAAATATTATGGAAATTTTCTAACCCTATGTCGTGTGGAATAACAGAGAATAAATTCATCACATCAATAGTAATGAAAGTAACCTTTTCATCAAAAGGGGGGAGGATTTAACATTTGCAACAAATGCCATGAATCATATAAGATGTGTAATTCTTTTTCTACCAAACAGTTGGAATGCCTATAAACAATGGTTCAGTTTTTGAGCTATCAGTTGAAACTATTGGTCTAAGGGGGAGGGGGGGGTTGTACTAACTCTATGCACTTTTGGTATTCCAAAAATCAATGGAAATACCGTTTTTTCTACTTTAACAAAATTCAGATCTTCATTGGACATAAAACCTTGAAGAACAATATCATTGAGATAGTAATCTGTGTTAGCGTATGCTATGTTGATCTCATTTTTAGAAACCTGTGTGTCACATTTTTATTAAGCAGGTCTAACATCTTGTTAGCATACATGAAAAAATCCATAATTACTGCCCCCCCTCCCTTTTCTGATTTAATTACTTGAATGTCTCTTTCATCTAGAGTTAGATTATCATTGTATTTTGTTTTACTTTTCAGTAACCCTGTGAAACTACCTTCACAAAGTCGCTCAAAAACTGACACCACAGGGTTGTTTGGGGGCATAAATGTACTCTTCCTTTTCAAGGTAAAGGGTGTATAATTTGGGGGAAATTACCAAAAAACAGTCAAGTTGAGCTGCCTTGTGTATAATTTAAGAAAACAAAGTCAAAGTAAACTTTATTGTCATTTAGATCGCACATACTGCAGCTAAACAAAATTACATTGCTTTATTCCCACATACATACAGTTACTGTTTAGAAACACCAGTACACTTACAGACATTACATGTATAAAAATGTGTCATTTAAGGTATTGCACAAGTAGATATTTCCCAAACTTGAATTTTCACATTAACAGGTACCTGTGAAGCAAAAATATTGCATAGATTATTGCACAAGTTTCAGGAGGGATGAAGACTTGGATATTGCACTAAAGTATGCTACCTTTAGGAATGATCTTAGAATAAATGGACATGAGAGTATGTCATTTACTGGATTGGTCAAGAGAATATTCTGTTAATTGGTTGAAAGAGCAGAATGGCTTTTGGCATGCCTGTTGTTAGAGTTCAGCTATCTGGTGGATAAGGGGGGAAAAGCTTCTATTGAGCCTGGAAGTCTTACAGTGCAAGCTGCGGTAATGTCTATCCAAGGAAAGGTGGGAGAACATACCACAAGCAGGGTGAGTATGGTCATTTATTATCTTTCTAGCTCTTCCAATACATCCAGATTTGTGTAAGTCATCCAAGGATGCCAGTGGAGAGCCAATGATCCTTTCCGCTGCTGTTACTAGTCTCCAGAGAGTTTTGTGATCTGAGGCATTACAATTCTCATACCATACAATGATGTTGTTTGTCAGTACGCTCTCAATGGTTCCCTATAGAAGGCTTGGAGGATGGACTGTGATAGATTCACTTTCCTCAGTTTCTGTAGGAAGTACAAACGTTGCACTTTTTTGACAGTGTGGTTGGTGTGCACTGACCAAGAGAGGTCCGATATGTGTAACCCAGGAACATAGTGCTCTTGACTCTTTCTACTGCTACTACCTCAATTTTGAGAGGTTGATGTGCTCCCAGAGACCTCCTAAAATCCACAATCAGTTATTTTGTCTTGCTGACATTCAATGCCAGATTGCTGCTGTCACACCAGCCTAGCAGGTGTTCCATTTCACTCCTGTATACTGTTTCCATGCCGTTCCTGACAAGACCTATGATTGTGGTGTCATCTGCAAGCTTGATAATTCTGTTAGATTCAAAACTGGCTGCACAGTCATGTGTAAGCAAGGTGAATAGTAGAGGACTCAAGACACAGCCCTGAGGTACACCTGTGTTCAGAGTTATGCTTTTAGAGCTATTATTTCCCACACATAACTTGTGGGGTCTGTTTGTGAGAAAGTTTACTATCCAATTGGACAAGGGGGTGTTGATGCCCAGTTCAATTAGTTTCATCACTAGGTCCTAGGGGATGACAGTATTAAAGGCAGAACTGAAATTGATGAATAACCTCCTCACATAACAGTCTTTATTTTCCGAGTGAGTCAAGGTTTCATGAAGCGCTAAAGAGATGGCATCTGCTGTGCAGCAGTTTGACCTTTAGGCAAACTGCAATGTATCTAGTATTGCAGGTATGCTTGCTGAGATGTGGTCTTTGATCAGCTGCTCGAACCACTTCATTACTGTCGATGTTAGAGCAACTGGGTGATAATCATCCATAGGTTCATAGATTCATAGGTGTTTACTAGGCTAACGACCACAAGGGCCTTTTTAAGCCTAGCCATGCATCCCAAATCTCTGACAACTTCTGATACCCTTGATAAGTGTAAGTAGTGGGTTGAGAGATGAACCATTTACAGGTTACCTGTGTCCATTAGAGACATAGGTGCCAAACCAGGGATGAATTTCTGGTTTCCCATCCAATTGTCCAAGTTACACTTGAATTGGGTTAGGGAGGAACTCTGCTTCACATGGATGGGGAGCCTGTTCCATAGATGCAGTAGTCTCTGGGATACATATCTATCTCTCCAGCAGGACCTATTCATATAACAGGCAAGGTTTAAGTCTTTAGAATGGGTAATTCTGGTGCTGTTTGTTTTGTGGATATGCAGGAGGTCCATCAGAGTGGAGTCTGAAAATGCCCTGTATGCCAGGCATAGATCTCCACTCAAAAGTCTGAGGGAGACAGAATACAGGGATAAGGCCTTGAGGCGGTCTACATAGGACATTTTACTTATGCTCTGTATTCTTTTAGTGAGGAACCTCTGTGGACATTCCATTTGTTGGATATGCCTGCTTAGGTACATACCAAAGGGAGCATTGCACTCAAGGATAGGTCTGATGAATGTTAAATACAGTGGAACAATTACGTCCTTGGACTTAGATGCCATACCTTTGTTTATAAGTTGTGCAATATATAATGATTTCTTCACCACTGTAGACACATGATGGTCAAAGCTAGATTACTATCCATATGTGTCCCTAGGTCCTTGAGTACTGGGTCAACTCTAAGGGGGATGTTATCAATATGATAGTTACTAGGGATGGATGACTTCCCAAAAGATACTGTTATGCATTTCTTGGCATTTAGTTTTAGTCCATAGCTCTGACACCAGTTGTTTGTCTGTGTCAGCCCCTCCTGGAAAACATTTGTGTCAGTGTGAGATTCAATGACAGCTCCTAATTTGCAATCATCTGCAAATTTAGTCAGCCAGAAACCACTACTGACATTGGCCTTGACTCCTAAGAAGTAAATGCCAAAAAGGATCGTTCCAAGGACTGATCCCTGAGGGACTCCACTTGTGACTGGCCTCTTCGTAGAGGTGGACTCCCCAATTCTAACTTCCTAGGTCCTGTCTGTGAGCGAGTTGGCTATCCACCAGGTGACATATGGGTTTGTACATAACCTCTTGAGTTTCTTAACAATGTCTGACTGAGGTATTGTGTCAAATGTTTTGGCCAGGTCAAGGTAGGCAGTGTGAACAATTCTGCCCTCATTCATTGCTTTGGTGAACTTCTCAAAGAAGTCCACCAGGTTGAGTAAGCATGATCTGCCCTTGACGAAACCAAACTGGGTTGGGTCCAGTGTCTGGAGGTTTACCATATCTCAATTGATCATCTCCATGATAATTCTTTCTATTCAGACGTGCTGGTTGTGGTTTCCTAGATAAGGGAACGATATGTTCTTAAAGCATCTCAGTAAGATGGCTAATCGCAGTGATGTATTACAAAGAGATGCATCTGGAGCCTTTCTCCCCAGGCCTCTGCTGAAAATTGGCTTTGTTCCAAGTCGGACTTTCCCAGTTAACAAATGATAAATAAAATAAAATAAAATGTCTGTGAGTACTAATGTCAGCTTTGCAGCACAGGCCCTGAGAACACTACCCATAATATTATCCGGACCAGCTGCTATTCTTGGGTTAACTCATCTCAAAGTTTTCAGTACATCAGCTGTACTGATGCATAACACTTCCTCATCCTGACAACAGGAAGTTTATTTGCTACAATTTTGTTGTCCACGTCGAACCTGGTGAAGAAGTTGTTAAGTTCATTTAAGAATTCTGTACTGTCATTTTACTGGGCGGATGCAGGTTTATAGTCAGTTATGGCTTGTATGCCTTTCCATAGACACCTGGAGTCTCTTTGGTCATTAAAGTGACCCTGAATTTTTCTTCTGTAGGTTCTATTTGCCTCTTTTATGTCTTTGTTTAAGTTTGCTGTGGCCACCCTTAAGGCATCCTTGTCTTTAGATCTGAATACTGCATTATATGCCTTTATAAGCTTGTACACCTCACTGGACATCCATGGTTTTTGGTTTGCACTTATGGGGATGTCTTTGGTAGTTGTCACATCATCCACACATTTTGAGATGTAGGCCCTAACAGATTTTCTATTTTCTTCCAGGTGTATTTGGTGATTCATTGTGGCTGCCTCCCTGATCTTCGACCAGTCTGTACCCTCAAAGCAGTCTTGCAATGCTGTGACCACACCCTAAACCCATAACCTTATTTGTTTCCTTGATGGTTTCCCTGATTTTAGCAGTGGTTTATATGCAGGAATCAACATGATGGCAAGATGATCCGAGTTGCCCAGGTATGGATAAGGTGCTGCATTATGCACCAGTTTTATGTTGGTGAAAAACTTATCTAGTGTATTCTTCCCTCTGGCTGTGAAGTTCATGTGCTGATGGTAGTGTGGCAGTACCAATTTCAGGTTGGCTTAAAGTCACCTGCAGTTACATGGGCAAACTCTGGGCTCCTGTTCTGGAGTTCACTTATGGACTGGTATAAAGTGGCAAGTGCTGCATTGGTGTTTGCACCAGGTGGAATGTAAACAGCTGTTAAGCTCACTCCATTAAACTCTCTAGACAAGTAATAAGGCCTACATTTTTGAGACAAAAATTCAGTGATCTCTGAGCAGTGTGAGGTCACCACCTCACAGTTAGTGCACCAGCTGTTGTTCACATATATACATACACCCCCTCCACATGATTTGCCGCAGAGTGAATGAATTCTGTCAGCATGAAATAATGTCATTCCCTCTACATTTACTGTGTTGTCATTTATGTTGGAGTTAAGCCAAGTTTCAGTGAACACAAATAAAACAACTGTTTCTCACCTTAGTATATGTAGAGAGTTTCAGCTTTAAGTAGTCCATCTTATTCTCTAGACAGCATACATTAGCCGGCAGTAAGGAAGGAAGTGCAGGCCAGTGTGGATTAGCTTTCAGTCTGGCTATAATTTCTGCTTTGGTGCCTCTTTTTCTTGATCTTTCACATCTTTTCCTTTTTATGCATCTGCCAGGGGCAATGAATGTACACTTAGCCAGATCTGTGCATTTTTGGCCATGTTTCAGCAAGATGCCTAGCCATAGTAGTTCCTGGAGTGTGTTAGGCCTTACAGGCCTTACTGTTAATAGCTCATCATACGTATAGCACGGCAAAATTAGAGATTAAATTTCAAGTAGATTCTCAGCATTGTAGCATACTATACCTTCATTTCCTGCTTCTGAAACTGACTTTTCTGATGTATCCGATGAAAACAAGACTGACAGTGCACTTTTCTGTAGGGATATGAAGCAGTCGCTGCCACACAGGGCGCCACCCTATATCTTGATGTGGCTTTTGTAAGTGCTGCAAATATATAAATAATGGTCCTTATGTTACGGCTGACAGCTATGAAAAAATCTTGATTTGTCTGAGTATATGTAACTGTACAACAAAAATAGCAGCATACCTTGCAACATGCATTTCTTGTCCTGCATTTTACATTGGCAAAACCACTAGCATGCTGAGAGAGTGAATATATGAGCATGTGTACGATATTAAAAAATAATAAATTACCAACACATTGTATAAACACACTCTGCAATGTTCCAACTTTAAAAGATTGTTATTCTTTGTTATAGATAGAGTGTACGCAACAAATAGAGGGGAGAATTGTGAAATATTGCTTGAACCTAAAGAACTACATTGGCAGCTACATCCAGACGCAACGAAAAAACAGGATTAAATGACATGTTGTCCCTGAACTGTATTCTCAAAGACAGGGCTGAAAAATTCAATTATATTAAATTAAATTTGAATTACTAGCTAGTATTTTTTGTATGGACTATTTTATAAATATATATGTACTTGTTTAAATGAACATATTTTATATATTGAAAAGTGAAGCAGTATTTTTACCAATTATGTCTTGTTAATGGTGTGTTTATTTTGACTGGTTAGCATTTATTTGGAGGCCCTTTTTTAAACTTGTGTATTATTTGAACTTGTATTCTCTGATGATGCCTTTGTTTAAAAGGTGAATGATCTAGAAGTTTTGCATTAAATGTTGATTTTGGCACTGTGAGTTAATTTATTATTATTGAAGTGACTTCAATAGCTAGCTTTTCAAGTCTACTTTTGTATTGGATGGGTGTTTCGCTTTTGGAGCTAAGATGTCTTGTCTTGCTGGGTGTACAAATGCTAATGTACTTGCTTTTCAAACCTGATGCTAGTACAGCTGAACTCCACTGTACCATTCATAATCTTCATCATATTTCTTTACAGACACCACTGCTTTATAAATGTTTCTTCCATATTGTATAAGTCCGACAAAGCATGAAGTTTGTATAATATTGTATCTAATAACTAATAACTATGTGACTGTAGTCTATATTTGTTTCTGTCTCTATGTATGGAACATTTCTCCCTGGGTCGCTGCTAAAAAGGAACTGCTGCCTAGCCAGACCAAGTCGGCCAACAAAAGCAATAAATAAACATAATACTGTGAAACCATTGTCAGTAAAGTCACTGAATTTGAGTCTATTATGGAGTGCTTGTAGTGCTGTCATGGCTTGGGAAAGGTTGAAGGGGAACCAAGACATAGAGATTACTATGAATGGTTTCAATGCAACATGTCATCCCCAGTTGGAGAGGTTATTTTAGAAGAAAGCCTAGCGAATATGACATTAAGTATTTAAGAATTAAAGAATTTAAAGATAAAGAGACAGACAGAGGTAGAAATGGGTGACTGGCATGTTGAATATATTTTCTCCTCTGATAGAATAAAAATAGCAAGTAGTGTGAACTGTTTTTTTTTTTTTTTTTTTTTTTTGGTTAAAAGAGACAACCATGCAGGTTATAGTAGTGTGTCAGAACATGTACCACTCATAGTTGAAATAATAGGGGCAAATAAATGAAAAAAATAAATAAACCTCTAGATGAAACAGGATACGATGGAGAAACAAAGAGGATGGGGAGAAGCTAAGGGGACTCCTGGAGGGAGTGATAAACACGGGAGAAGAGCATCAAGGTGGAGTGAAGTTATCCTTCTATGGAGAAGATCATGTAAAATATGACATGTAGAGATGGACACAGAACCAGAAGTGAAGGTATCAGACAGATGTTTATGGTTTATTCAGATGAAACATGGAAGACAAGAAGATAGAGATGGCAAAAAGGAGAACCAACACTTAGGTTGCTATGGTAAACATAAAAGGCACTGAATCTGAAATGATGGGAAGAAAGGAATTTTGGTGGATATGGGGAATAGCTAGCATCTAGACTGAAAAAGAGAAGACAGGAAATGAGTGACAATCTGTAAAGAGACATTTAGTAGACAATGATAAAGTTAAGGAGGTTATGGCATGCTTTTATGAGAGGTTACATAAAGCATAAATGGAGAACAAAGACATTCTGAACAGTATAGATAAGGAGGTACACCGTGAAGAAAAATGCCAGAATAGGCAAACAAAGAGAGGTAAATTAGACAAAGCTATCACAGATAGGGAAATACTGAAGGTAAGTAACTGTACAAGCAATAGAAAAGTTAGCAGACATAGAAGGAATTCAGAAGGGAGAGACTCTGTAGTACAACATCTGTATACTATGGACTTGCTTCCTGCTTCTTGCCAATGCATAAATGAATTATAGGACTGCTTTATTATAGGGCTGTTTTATTACAGAACTGCTTTATTATAAGACTATTTTGTTATAGGACTGCTTTAGAAGTAACGTTTGCCTGTGAAAAAGGTAACTGTAGCAGAAAGTTATTTTGGTGCATTCTGTTGTGTAAGAAAAAGTTGTGTTTTATTTTGTCATGAAATAAAACTGCACAGTTTGGATAATCCTTGGATATTTTGGTGCATTAATATACCACATTAGTGGGTACAGTTGTCATTTTTTATGCATCATTTATGCCAAAAGCCCTGAACATTACCTTTTGCTACTTACACAAAGTCAAACTGAGCAAATCTGTCCAACTTGTATAGAAGGTATTCCTGTTTTTTTTTTTTTGCAAATTGGATAGTCCTACAATGTCTAATGACTGTCTCTGTTAATAAGATTGCATCTAGATTATATCTACCTAATGTTTAAATGTCTATGACAAACAACTCTTGCAAACTGTAGCAGTTGCCAGTGAAGGTATGGTTCAAATTCCCAGTGCTATATTAATACCAGAGACAGTACTACCATGTAAAAATTCACCAGGGAGGAAAGGTTCATGCATGGCATATCCTGGTAGCCTTTGAGTGGTATGTTACCAGGAAGGATGGGGACTTAGTGGCTGTGCTACAGTCTTTGCAGCTCAGCCTAGTGGGAAGCCTTTAAAAGCCTCCATGGACACTGAATATACTGATTATCAGGACTGTTAAAAGGTAACAAAGAGCATTGACACCCCAAGTTGATGTTAGCTTGAAATATAATGTCAAATATTTCATGTCTGGGAGTTTTCTTCTAAGAAAACACAGTTATGGATCTAAAATATATACTTAAACTGTGGCTTGATCCTGAAAGTCAACATACTGAAAGAAAACAAAATTACAGCAATATTAGCTATGGATTCATTTAAGGATGTTGAACATTTTGTACTGGTAGAAATATTGTTATGCAATGAAACTATGTTTAAAACTGAACAGTCTAGACCTAGAGTAAAGCCTGTGACAAATTCTGGTAGCAAACAGAAAGCATCTACTTTAGACATATTCTACTTTCAGTATGGGAAAAGGGGCCATATAGCTAGAGTTTGTACTAATAATGGTAACACTGTTATACCTACTAAACGTATAACCAATAAAAAGCATATTGCTAATATTGGTATATCTAATAAATATGATGAATTGTATGTAATAATAGTAGTGTCAGAATTTTGTTATTGTGCCATATCAAAAATGAATTAAGTATAGCAAGAAGCTGAACAACTATTACATTTAGACAGTATGGTCGTACTTATGAACCTAGAGAAGAAAAGAAAAAGGCGAAGGTAGCATATACCGAGAGGTAAGTTAAAATTGTAAAGAGATCTAATGATATTCCTTTTAAGCCAAAATACAGGGAGACTACATCAGGCTTATAAAGAAAAATAACAGGAAAAGTAATTAAGAAACAGATCACAACTAACACTAAAGGGTATTAACATGAACTGCTTTTCTTTGGAAAAGAATTAGACACTGAGACCTTAGTAGCCATATTAGCAGGAAACGTGGCAATGCCATCTACCTCATGATATACTGACCCTCCAGAACTAGTTGACCTCCAGGGATGCCAGAAAGACTTTAAAAAGGCACAATGGGAAAATGACACTTTGAGAAGAGCAAGGGAAACTATAGCTAAAATTTTAGGAAAGTCTGAACAAAATGTTCCACTTCCTACCCATAATTTGAGTTACAAAATAACCTATGGTACAGAGTAAGCAAGGACAGAGAAGACAGAGAGGAAGCATTAAATCAACTATTACTGCCATCACCCTTTAAAACCTAGTTATGAGGTTAGCACATAGGCATGTACTGGAGAGGGGGTTGGGGTTGTCATAATGATTAAGGTTATTTACCTCACAGACACAAGGTACAGGGCTTGAATCTCACCATTAAGGAAAATGAGCTAGACTTAAATGGTCCACAAAGGCAGCTAGTACTCACCTATGAACCAGCAGGAAACTTAGTACAGACAAGAAAAAGAAGCAAATAACTTATGTGGCAGTTAGCACACAGGATTAAGGTCCTGAGCAGTTAATGAACTGCTTCATATAGCCCAGGATACAAGATTTATGTCCTTTCACTTCTACATGCCTACTGTGTGACTCTGAGCAAGTCATTTAACCAGACAGTGCTCCCAGGTCACCAATGAAAAGGGACATTTGCATCCAATGGGCTTACCCACTTAACAAATTTATAAAAAAAATCTACAATGAACTGAGTGTAGAAGATAGCCCCTCACTCAAGCTTTACAAATCCATTGATTATGATGCCTTACAGAGGTGCCATTTGAGCAATATTTCTATTGACATTGTCAGGCCATTGGTAAACTCCACCAATAAATTCCAATATATTTTGGTTATTGTGGACTATTCAATTAAATATTCCTGAGGTGATTTCCCTATGTAAGACTAATGCTAAATCTATAGCTAAAGAGTTAGTCCTATCATTTTCCTGATTAAGATTACTTAGGGAAATAGTAACTGACCAAGAGATTCCATTTATATCCAGAATAATGCACCAACTGTATCAATTTTTTAAGGATGGGTTAGTGGAACATTTTAATTGATCATTAAATTCCATGCTAATAAATGGTTTGAGAAACACAGTAAAAACTGGACCCATTAAAAATGTACCACATGCCTTGAAAGCAGTGGTAAATCCAGGTCCTTTTTCTTGCCAGAGCACAGTTTGGGAAAAACAGATAGCTGGTGGAGCAAGTGAAGACCCAAAAAAGTACCAATAAATCTTGCAAAATAAAAGAACATCCAAACTTTTCTTAACTCATTCACATATTCTGCCTTTAGCAGCCTGATTAAATCACAAATGCATTTATTTGTTGTGAACTGGATTGAAAAAAAAATAGGTAATCCTAAATGCCGTATAAGCCCACTTCTGTTACCTCAGAATTAAGGTGTATCAGTCTGCGACCATCTATACTTTTCCAGTAAACTTCTCAGAAATCTATGCCATGATGTTACTTACATGCAGTTAGCTGAGGATTTCATATATAAAATATATATATATATGCAGCTCTATGTAATTGTGGTGCTTTTCACTGGTTCAAGCCTAAATTCAGTGATTCCCAAAAAATCCCTTCCCTGGAGACCTATAAATGAATTTTAGTTCTGATGCTATGCATGAGTAGCCTTAAGCATAAGCCAATTATGTGGATGACTAGGCTGCCACTCAGCCAGGCACACTTTTACAAGTTTTTTTGTAAAAATGCACCTACAGTCATCTAAAATGCTATATTCACATCTCATATCTCTTTTCAGGGTACTGCAACCAATTTTCAGCCTTCACTGAAAGGGTGCCATGATGTTCTTATGGGGCTCTGTTAACTCATGCTTTCTGTACTTGCAGCACGAGCATGTGTCATGGGTCAAGGCTCAGTCAATGAGCTGAGGATGAAGAACCCAGGTGACGTCAAGGGAGACAGTGCACTTTATAGGATGATGGGTGGGAAAGAGTGACTTGTACAAGTCTGCAGTGGATTTCCATTAAATCTCAATGTAATTTTGACGTCCACCTCATTATTTCAGATGTATGCCCTCCAGTGCTGCTGCTCCTGTTGGCTGCTCATTATTCAGCCATTGTAGGACTAATGGGACTTGTGGAAAGCAATTTCTGGGCTAACTGGCAGAAAACGACTAACTGTTACTGTTTGATAATTATTCTGGCTATCCAAAATGAATGCGTGACTATTGTCACTGCAGAGTGAAGTTAAGACATATTACATAGACATCATTTTTAATCACAGATGTATGTCTGAATTGTACAGAAAAGTGGCTATAACTGATGGTGGGTACGGGACATGCCAGTAGATAAAAGTAAGTTGTCATTTGCTCATTTTGAGCAGAACTAATGTGCATTTGTGTGAAATAGGGTTTGCTTTATTACTGGGACTGTCATTATTATTTTTGTAACAGTTGGATGTCTGAGGTATACACAGTCACTAAAATGTCTGTAATTGCTTATGTTTGTATATATGTGTATATGCTGGAGGATTTGCAGTATATATAAGTGTAAAAAGTAGTTCATATTTTTTTTTCATTTTCCATCATAAGCATTAACATTGCACATGATAGGTGACTATCTTTGATGGTCTTGTAGTTGGATGCATGTGAAAGAAACTGATCATTGGCAATGGGGCAGCATCTCAAAGCACATAGCACTACATGAGTTTTTGGCTGTGACTACTTTTGTAGGGAGTCTGCATATCCTTCCTGTCACTGTGTGGGTTTATTTACGTGTTTTGTGATCCTGCAAAACTTCAAAGACATGACGTAGGTGAATTGGCATTCCTCAAGTTGCATACTAATGGGTGTGTGTATCTTGGGATAGACGTGATAGATTTGGCTTGTCAGTACTGTTGTCCTTATTTGTATGTGTAATTGTACATCTAGTGACAGAGCTGGCTTCCAGGGGAAGTGTTTGAAAAAATAAATAATATCACAATTTCTTATCTGCGGAAATGCACAGTATTGCAACATCATATAGTCTAAACCAGCCCTGCTTAGAGGTGTGCACAGAAAGCCATTGTAACTCATGTGGTGAGATGGGGTTGGTATGGTCAGTGTATTTGTGTTTGAAAAAATAAATAATATCACAATTTCTTATCTGTAGACTTGCACAATATTACATCATCATATAGACTAAACCAGCCCTGCTTAGAGGTGCGCACAGAAAGTCATTACAGCCCATGTGGTGAGATGGGGATGGTGTGGTCATTACTACTTTATTTTTTTTTCTTACAATAAACCTTCTGATATGTGTACATAATGCTACTACAGTTTTTGTAGGGTTTGTGGACAGTCCAGTCATTATTTATTTAACTCCCTTACCTAAACATCAGCATTGTGCCCAGAAGATCACTATACCTTGTCTAGACTAGTGTGCTGTTTAGGAACAAGTTGGAATACATTAGTGTGATTGCTACTATTTTCACTTTCCTCACCATCAAACATAAGACACATATACTTGCGGTTATTCTGGGGGTAAAGGTATGAAGG
This sequence comes from Protopterus annectens, assembly GCF_019279795.1. Lineage (NCBI taxonomy): Eukaryota > Metazoa > Chordata > Ceratodontiformes > Protopteridae > Protopterus > Protopterus annectens. Next base: position 1,823,696,159 of record NC_056726.1, on the reverse strand, counting down.
TATGCTGTTATACACATCTGATAAAAAGGTGAACTATACTAGTGTGTTCTGATTGTTCTTTTAGCTTACTAACCATTCTGACATCAGAGTAGTACATTGAAGATGAAGGTCTTTTGGGGATAGGAGTGAGGAGGCAGCCACTTGAAATAATATGACTGTGGTTGTTTGTGCCTTCAAACTAGTCTAACACCAGAAAGAAAAACAGAAGGAGACTATCTTTTTTGGGGGAGAGGGATAGTGAGACAAGTGCTATTCTCATATAATAATGCATGCATCTTTGCAAGTGTTTTATTGTAAACTTCTGTTTTGTCAGACACAAATCTCTCTTTTAAGAAAAAAATGAAAAAATAAGACAGAATTTCTCTCTCTCTTATTTTTTTTTGTTCAGGTCATCAGTGGATCAACATGTTGGCAAATATCTTTAAAATATACCTCACAACATCTGTAAACCCATTTCATTATTTGTTTTGCAGTTATTACAGTGCACTCTTAACCATTTGGGGTGTGTTGAAATGATCCAGAAAAACAAAGATGAAGAGAAATACTGTGTTTCTTTCCTTGCTTATGGTTTTGGATCCACAAATTGGAAAACAAGCTGTAAAATGTATGCCACAGCATCTAGAACCACATAGCTTCTTGACTAAATTTGATTATTTACTCCATAGCTACTATAGTGCACTCATGAGCAGGTGGGCTGTACTAAGACAAAGCAAAGTTGAAGTGTAAGACTAACTTTCTTTCCTTAGTCATGACTGTTATTCAAGCCATCTTTGAACCAAAAAAGTTGAGTTAAATGCAAAAAGACACCTCAGAATATATAGACCACCAATGGCTTCTGGTGTCCTTGAGGCTGCCAGACCCCCCCCCCTTAGTTCAGTTATTTTCTCCACAGTTAACACAGTAACATTTGGCCCAACTATGGTATATTGAAATAATTCAAGAAGAAGCTGAAGATTATGATAAAATGTTGAAAACCATAAAAAAGTAATTAGAATAATATGAAGATATCATGGTTGTGTTTTGGGGAAATAGGAGGAAGGGAATGTGAAGACATTGTTATGTGTGTCTGGGAGGAGAGCTAGTGGGTAGTAGGGGGCATAGTGGAGCCCTTCAACTAGGGTATCATTTCATCTAACTCTGGTCCTAATGCTATGACAATGGATTCCTGAAAGTAGTTTCAGTCTTTCATTTCCAAAGTGATAGCAAATCACAACAGCCTCCGAAGTGTAAATATGGTATAATTTAGAATTTTAGATATATTTAGTTTTATGTGCTGCACACATACTTAGGTAAGAACAAATAAGAGATGTATAGTTCCTGTGAAGTGACTAAAATACATTTGCAGTACGCATGTTGCAAAATTATAATAATAAAGTAATATTTACAAATTTAAAATCTGGGTTGTTTATTCACTATGCTCATAAAATATCACAGTCGCTGGTTTCTACCCTTTGTATCCATAACACACACACACACACACACACACACACACACACACACACACACACACACACACAATGACATTGCCACTGTCAATCACAATCAACAATTGTTTAAATGTGATGAAACAACAGCAGGGGTGAAACATTTTCATCCACAGACTGATCTATAACTGAAAATGTTAATTACTTCATGGACTGCATGGACGGTATGCACTTCATATGTCTGTTAATGAGTAAATAAAATATATATTGGCCAAAGTGCTGTATATCAACTTATTTCACACAAATGTATATTAACAGTGCCAAACTAGATTAACAATGGTGTAACTGTGATTAAATGACAGCTCAGATGCCTCAGATGCCTGATTGTGAGCAAATAAAAAATAATATCCACACTAATGTGTGTCAGCTTGTTTCACATAAATGCTTATTAGCCCTGCCTAAGTAGAACAAACAGTTATAAAGGTCAGTTGCTTTGATCTACAAATACATCTGTATCCACCAGTTACAGCTACGTCATTGTCTGTGTACACCTAAGATGTAAACATATAAGAAAATATATTGGCCACATTAATATACATTGACTTATTTCACACAAATACAAACTAAAAATACAAATCCCACCATTGCCTTGCCCTCAGACAACTTCAATGGCTTAAATTCCCTCAACTTCTACTACTAGCTCAGCTTCAAATGACTCATTCTTTACTATATAAACTATAAACCTCCCAACTGCCCTTCCCTATCTAGGTTCATAGGTTTATAGATTAGCACTAAGCTAACTGCCCTTGCAAGCCATTTTAAGCCTAGCCAATTATCCCTTGTGAGACTCAAACCCTGCACCTTGTGTTTGTAAGGCAAACACCTTAACCATTAGGCCACCCTCCCAACCCTAAGGTGAACATCTCATCCATTATGCCATTCCCTAAGTTTTATGCCATTCCCTAGGTCTACCCTCTTATCCCCTTACAAACCTTCTTGATCCCTCCACAGCACTGATGGAACAAGCTCCCTAATTATCTATGCTTTATCCACTCTCTCATTATTTTCAAAAGAGAACTAAAGAGTTACCTGGCCAACTCTCCATCTTGTACCTGTCACCACCCCACGTACCTACAACCCACCCAACTTCTCTAGATCACAATTTTACTTGTTGTTTTTATATTCAGGTGTTAATTGTTGATTGTCCTTATTGAATGACTTCATGATATTATGTACATTATCCCTTTTATATCACAAATGTACGTATTGTATACCCTTAAGATACTTTGTACCATATTTCTTAGATTCTAATGATTGTAGAATTGCTATAAATTGTGTTAATTGTTTTCTTTATCTGGAGCTTTTCTCCTTGGGTCTCCAGTGAAAATGGGCCACCAGCCCAGTGGACCAACCCAGTTAACATAAGATAAATAAATAAATAAAATCCTGCCAAACTAGATCATCAGTGGTTTAACTGTGCTCAGAAAACAATAGGGTAAAGCACTTTCATCTACAAACTATCTCTGTAGGAATCAGCTGCAGCCACTCGATCAACTCTGTACACCTCAGATATCCAATTATGATCAGATAAAAATTATTGCCCACAAGTAGAAAAAAATACAATGGTTAAAGCAATGTATTTTACCCTGTGTGCTGATAGACCCCCTAGTGAGGTAAGACAATACTACTTCATAATGTGAATGACTAAATTCATGACATAAATTAATAATGTATATAAGTATCACAAATGCATTTCCGACCATAGTCCGACAAGTATTAACAACAGGGCATTATGGGCAAAAAAAGAGGGGAAAATAAGTTTGTTTCTGTGTTTAAATAATTCAGACAAATTATGCTTCCAGTATTTTTTGAACATTGGGACATGGTAGGGAAAATGGTTCTGTCAAGGCTAAGCTGGAAGCAAACTGTGCACACAGAAAAACATGTGAGTGAGTTTTAGAACTCTAGGACAGTGATTTACAGTAAGTTTCTTCAGAGAGGGAAATACCTGAGTCTAGAATTTTTGTACACCTCAAGCTAAAAATAGAATATTTATTTTATTTATTTATTACATTTGTTGACCAGGTATGTCCAACTGGGCCAGAGTCCTGTTTTCAATGAAGACCCGGGAAATTTGACTGGAAAGTCACAGAAGTGAAGCTGCAGATTGCCATGCTCCAGTTTCCATATTTCCATTTTCTTGTTATTGGCTTCTGATGAAAATCCAGCCAGTGAGAGCCTGGCATTGGAATTCCTTGCTCAAAAGGGACTGGGACAGTCCCTGTTCCTGATGCTTATTTGAAAAGGAAGATATCCTGAAGGTGATTGCAATGATTAAGAGCATATTTTTCCTGGAGCAGTTATTATTAATAATACCAGTTGGAGAAAAGCTCAGAACACCAACATTGGAACTAAAGTTGAGCTTCCTGTAGATAACATCTCTACAAGAGAAGTATTCTGTCAGAATTATGAATCACCAAATATGGAGATAGGTAGGTGTCATTGACGGAATCCCTAGGATATTGAGGAAATTCATAATGTGTGATTTAGCAACAAAATGGAGTACCTGAAACAGCAGGACAGTTAAAAAAGGGGAAGAAATCAAGAGAAAGGGGTGACAGAGGAGTTAGCGGCAACTAATAATACGAATAAAAGGATAATTGGTATTAAAGGAAATGAAGGAATTTTGAATCAAGTTTTATTAGAAACAAAGATTAGGGGGTCCTGTGACTTCAGTGAATAAAGATATAGAAGAAAATAATGAATTTCTTCTCTTGATAGTCTCTGATTTAAAACACCAAATAAAACATTTAACTACACTGAATAAAGAAATCATTGCAGTGACCTGTTAAATGGTCTGAAACTGATGGGAATTCTGAACATGTGTTATAGGTTACTATGTGAGAAACATAAGTATGAATAATCTAAAATCCAATAGTATATGCTGGTTCCTGATGTGCCTGGAAACACCCACGAGGTACACTGCACGTCGTGTTAGTTAACGCAAATGCAATTGCACTTGAAATCAATTCCTTCTTCACTCGATGTAGTAAAAATGCAGAACTTTATTAAAAGTAAGCGCTTTCACCGATTTGGCTTCTTCAGACTTTATACACTCACTGCATTACTGTGATTTAAATATACAATAATGTCCTACTATTGGTTATCTGAAAAGAGGCTTAAAGTGCTACGCTCACTTCATATTAACATACATTTAAAATACATTTAAAATTTCATTAACATTTAAAACTTCACTATCATTTAAACCCTGATATGGCATATATAACCATATTAAAAGAAACGTATATGAAAATAAATTTGTATATAAACAAGAGCGTACATATACAAAAAATACGCATTTGTATGCAATAGCTAAGAGCAGAAACATGGGCAAAGAGCAATATGAATCAGTATCTAAACCCATGTGTTTATACACAAATGCAGAGTAATATTATATAGAAACATGTATCTTAACACTAGTCTACGCAAATGGAAATAAAATCACTTGTGTACAAGTAGAAATGAGCTAGCTAGAGCCTATCTCACAGAGTGATAATAAAACTGCTATATAAGGATATATCAGTTAACAATCCTAGAACCATATGATGAAAAATGTTCCCCTATAAAAAACATCTAAGGTGCCGTAGGCTCAGTGTAATATAATTAAGGAGCCAATGTCTTGTATCTTACATCTGTTATATGCCTACAAAGAAGAACTAATAATCTATATTCCTATATAAATACACCAATAGCCTGAAAGTGGAACCAAGTGTGCCAAAACTAACGCTTAGGTACTCGAAGTCTTTTTTTCTTCAAAAAAGGTTTCACCTGCACTTTATCATTCAGGCCTGGAGAATGATCTGCCCTACATCTAATAGCTAGGCTGTGCTAGTGGACAGTCTTACTGGGGATCTTGAGAAAGAGGGAAAAACCAGCCCCACACTGACTGTGATTCCTTTGTGCTATTAAGGGAAATTGCTCTTGATGCAGTGAGTTTCCTCTGGAAATACTGTGTGTACCTGTCATCCTCCCCGTGTATGCCCCCCACTGGTAGTAGTGGTGAGGATTGAGGCTTCTTAATTAGTGGGCCAGAGGTGGGACATCACACATACTATGAAATATAATTTAAATTAATTTACTTTAAAGGCATTTCAGGAAGATCTTAATAGCATTGACTGGAGTAGTCCATAATTGGCAGAATTTTTTTTCCAAAATGAGTACCTCAGATGGTCTGTATGACATAAAACCAGTAAGTATTAGATATACTAATAACTGTTCTATAATATCTAAAGAAGAATTGGTTTTATCATGGAGTAAAGTCAAAAAATACAGTTGAATGAGACACAATAATATGTCAAGGCAATTTGCAAGCAGTAATGCCTGACAGAGCATATGTTATTGTGTAAGTCCCACCTCCACAGGCAGAGGGCCACTACACACCTGAAATTGCATTATTTACACAATAACATATACTCTTATGGGCATTATTTTGCTTAGGGACTGGGCTGCATGTTAAATTCTTTTGTATCTGCTTTTTTGTTACTATTTTTTCATATTTTTTGATGTAAAATGGTTCCTCCACATAATATTTCAAACCTGCTGTAGTATATGTAATTGTTGTTGGAGGAAGTATTTTGCATACAAAATATGGGTTATGTAAATATTTAATGTCCACATATGCATTCAGACACACACACACACACACACACACACACACACACACACACACACACACACACACACACACACACACACACACACACACACACACACACACACACACACATACACACACAATCAATCAATAAAGTGGATAGAATGAATAGTGAACACATCCTCAAATGTGTCCTGCAAAAAAAGATAGAGCGCAAGGCACTTCAGCTCTCCATCCCCCCTTTACTGTCCCTGATTTTGTTCCTCTGCCTAATGATTTCCTGTAAAATAACTGAAGATTAAAGTCAGTTTGTAATACCAGATATTATGATTTTAAGAACTCCCTGCTGATGGTCTGCCTGTTGCAGTCAGAGCTGTCTCTACCCCCCCCCCCCCTCCATCTCTCACACACATGCAAGCACACACACTCTGAGGATTAAAATCAATCAATAATGCCAAACTTAAGAGTTTCTTACTTTTCATAATGGAGCTGTTGAACTGCCTACTGTAGTCAGAGCTTTTTTTGTCCCTCTCTCTTTCTTATGCTTTCATTCTGTTTCTGTCTCTCGCATGCATACAAACACACACACACACACACACACAAACACTAGTAAACAGAAAGGCACTGAGGTAACATAACAGGTAAAATCACTGAACCTTTATTGTCCAAATATAAACTGTTAAAAAGACTTTACTGACTAAAGAAATGTACATGTCAAACTGTTTAGCATGAACAAATCGTTATAGCTGTAATGTTCATTAGATGCTAGATCTTAAACTAGATTTTAAAAATCATAACAATCACTGCAAATATTAATTTGTAATATTTTTTATAAACAAGCTACAATATCTCAGTAACCACTCAACTACACACATACTGTCAGCAGCAATTTGTTTATCCGGCACTGAACTTTCATATGACGTTATACAGTTTCTTCTGTATTACTTGTTTTTTGAGATATTTAGAAAAATATTAAAATGATGACAATATAAATAAATAGTATTTGAATAACAATTAATATATCTTAGCAACACTAGACAGAGGTCAAGCATAAGTGCAGTTGTATTGCCCATTAGGTAAACTTTAAAATGAAATCCTTGTGTGTGGCATGTTTTTGGAATTATTAATGCAGATATGAATTATATTACATTAGGTGTAGTTTGTAACTACGGAAACACATGGTGGCATGACTAGGCTGTAATGAGTTAAGAGAAAACAAACCCTAGCTAGTCAGATAAATTCTATGACAGAGTGTCTGTATTAAGGAGCCAGGGTAAAAACTGTGTTGTGATATTTTTGGATGTATGCAAAATCTTTGATAGTCTAAGACACGATTATGTAATAAGCTGTCTCCATAGATTAGAGGGTAAATCCTTTTATAATAAAGTGCATAGCCAATTAGATAACAGATCGTGCGCAATGCATGTTATTACAGGAGATTAAATCAAACTGGAAGCCATTAAGAAAGGGAGAACCACAAGGCTCTATACTGCCACTGATTTTATTTAATATGGTATTTTCAGAAATGTGCACATTGGCAGATTTTTGTTTAACAAAATATGCTGTGTATTGTAAAGGTGCTGTCCAAATAGACAACATTACAGATGTGGAGAATTTAATCAGCAAAAGTAATCAGGCTTTAAAGCTGGATTACAATTGAATTATAAGAAAAGCATGGTAGTTAATTTTGGTAAACATATGTGGAGTAAGATTGTAATGGGAAATAAATCACCAGACATAGTTAATTCGATAAAAGATGTTGATGTAATATTTGGAAGAGGCATGAATTTTAAGTAACATGTTCAAGATATTAAAGCCAGATCAATAAAACAGGTTGGTTTAGTATAAAAAACTTTCAAAACAATGGACACCAAAGCACTAAAAATGTATTCTTATCTATGGTGAGACCAGCAATAGAATATAATTTGTCCTTTTGTGGTTTAACAACTTCAGAGATAGGAACCTTGAAAACTGTGCAAAGACGTTTCTTCAAAAGAATGACAAGATTAAATACTTGACTTATTTTCAAAATACTAAAATTCTTAGGTCTTTGTAGTAGTATATAGATTTGCCAGAGTTTATCACTTAAAGCATTAATTAATTAATTAATTTATTTATTTATTTATTTATTTATTTTGGTTTGCTAAGCAGGGTAGTGGGCTGATCTGATAGAATCCATTTCAGCTGCTACCTGGGGGAAGCAATGTCATACAGGAAAACAGTAATTTATGTTTCAAGCTTACACAGCATAAGAACAATTGTAGAAAGTAGCATAGAGAAATACTAGTGTGCATCACAGGTTTTACATATACATCTCAATAGTGCAAACTTTGGAGGGACACATTTTATTTGTTCTACAATTTGTATGTTGTTATGTTTTCCTTATGCTAATAATACCCTGCATAAACTGTAGTTTTTAGTACAGTATAATATTTGGCTTAGCGGTAGACACAATGACAATTTAAGTCTCTTGGATTTATCACTGCAGAGCAGTTTAGACCATATAAGACAAGTTCACTATTTAAAAGTTTCAACATCATTTCCTAAATAAAATCTGGATGGATTTGAAGAGAATTTATATAAAGATATTGAGCATAATAGGAAATCTTTTCATAGATACATAAGATGTGGAAGGAGTAAAGATATACAAATTGATAAACTGTGTGCAGATTCCAAAATGGATTCTCAGACACAACAGATTATAGATATATTTACAAAATCTTATGCAAAACGGTGTGGCTCCACAAAAGGGGTGATAAGTTGTCCTAGTGACATCCAGGTAACCCCAGATACTGGAATCAAATTAGATTATATTGAAAAAGAACTGGGCAAACTGGATCCAAACAAAGCGCAGGGAGGAGACGGAATAAGTAACAATGACCTGAGAACACTTAAGCAAGAACTTACACTACCATTATATTTGTTATTCACTAGGTCATATAAATATGGAGAGACTCCTCAAGATTGGAGACATGTACTTATTAAACCTGTCTTTAAAGTAAAGGGGAGTAGGACAAACCCAGAATCATACAAACCCTTAAGTCTACTTTCATGTTGTGGAAAAACAATGGAGAAGATAATACTGGATAAGTTATTGTCAGAACTGGATAGTTGGGACTTGAAACCATATATCAGCATGCATATGTTGAAAATAGATCTATTACCACCTGTAACATGATGTTCTATAACAATATAATAACAGCTATGAATGAAAAATTGTGCTGTGATGTGATTTATATAGCTTTAACTTCAGCATTTGACAGGGTCATGCACAAAACACTGATCAATAAATTAGTACAACTAGGTATTGATGTACTGTTGATAAGATGGATAGCTGCATGATTTACAAATAGGACATGGCAAGTATCACACACCAACTGGACAGGTGAAATCCTTGGTTACAGTCAAGGTGTCCCGCAGGGCTCTGTACTAGGTCCTTACTTGTTTAGATTGTATCTTTCAGACCTTACTTTTTCATCTAAGGTGTTCTGCATTCTATATGCTGATGACCTGAATTGGGTAAACTGATTAGAAGTGTTACAGATAAGGCATGTCTGCAAAATAATTTGACTAAATTGACCATTTGGGCACAGGAGAATAATATGTTGATAAATACATCAAAAACTAAGCATATGAGATTTGGGAGACATAAACTGAAAGGTGAATATTTAAAACAGGACACAGTGATTGAAACTGTAGACTCATTTAAGGACCTAGGTATATGGGTAGATTCAGCTATGAGTTTTTCTAATAATATCAACCAACTGGCCAATGATAGTTATAGAACTATAGGTTATATAAAAAGATTTATAAAGTCTATGAAATCAAACATAATGAACTAGTTTGTTAGTTACATTAGACCCAAACTTGAGTATGGAATAACAATATGGAAACCCTGTAGGAAAACAAGCATGAATAAACTGGAAAGAGTACAGCGGAAATATACTAAGGGCATTCATGGATGTGAAAATATAACTTATTATGAAAGACTAAAATATCTGAACTTGTACAGTGTCTCTTACAGATATTTAAGAGGAGATCTTATTCAGGTATATAGGACATTTAGGGACAACTACCCCTGGGAATGTTTGGGATTATCAAAAAGTACTAGAGAATCGTCATATAACTCATGTAGAAAATTCTATAGGAATGAGAAGTGTACTAATTGGTTCTCTGACAGGGTAGCTGATGCTTGGAACAGGCTACCAAATTACATTAAAGCAAGTAGTAGTTTAGATATTTTTAAGAACAGCCTGGACATTTATTATGGGAACAAGTGTTTTGGCATATTGGCAAGCTAGAAGGGCTTTAATGCCCATGCTTGAAACATTTGTATGTATGTATGTATGTATGCCTTCAGTGAAATTAGTATGGATTCTTGCTGTTTTCCAGGAAAGGTTTCATAATTGTCCAAATCTACAGTTGGGGTGAGTAGAGTGATGACTTTCATGAGCAGGATATCTAGATGAGGTGGCCTTGGGCATATCTGAAGATTTTGAAGATTACCTTTCAGGGCTAGTCACTCAGTGATGTAAATATTGGCTCTAGGTGATTTGGTCACATTGACTAGTGTTACTATGATACCCCGAACCCATGTAAAAATGGAAAAGGGGGTTGATGATAATGATGACAACCTCTTTTCAGTCACGACAGAGAAAGGTATAGGTTCTTCATTGTCTCAGGTCTCATTTTAGACAGATATTGATTTCCCATCAAATTCTACGAATACATCAGGTTTCTGCCACCAAACATGAGAACCTCAACACTGTTTTGGAAATCTGTCCATTTTTTAGATTCAAAGATAGATACAGTCTTTCTTAATCTTTAATTTAATTAGCATGCCTCTTCTCAGACAAGTATGCAACATATCTTATGCAACTTTCAGTGACTCCCAGAATCCATTTAAAACTATTAATTTTGATAATCACAGAGTACATCTTCATGTGTAAAACTTTTCAACTTTTCTTAAGATTTGATATTCACATCTAGTAAAACCAAGCCAAACATGGATTACATCTTTCTCATATTGGTATTTCTGCTAGAGGATAGCCTAACATCTGAGGGTGCAATTCTGCAGTTAACCAAAAGCAATGTGAATATTATTTTCACACTCTAGCCTTTCATTTTTCATTCCTTCTTCCAAAATCTGCACAACCTTTTCTGCCACAATAGTAAATGAAACATGAAATGGTGCAGTAGTTAATGTTCCCTACCTAAAACTTCCAGACAACACAGCAGTGAAACAAGAGCCACTATCAAACAAGAGAACTTCTATAATGCCATACATACAAAAAATGTCTCAGTGCTATAGTGTTTACATATAAAGTAGCTTAATTCATAGCCTGCAATGGCCTGCTGTAGACTCATTTAAGGACCTAGGTATATGGGTAGATTCAGCTATGAGTTTTTATTTTGCAGAGATGAGTCCCTGACTGTAACCCAGATGCAGCCCAGTTGCTGAAGTAGCATATGAAAGGAGAAAGAAAAATAGTTAAGGTACCACCTAGTTACCTCTTTAGGTGGGGGGATATGGAATGTGCCCAGAATATCTTTTCTGACTTTGGTTAACTTCATTTTCAACTTCAGTGCTATTTATTTGCTTATTTCCTAAGCATGGATACTTAATCAAGGTGAAGCATAAGTAAAACAGTGTTACTGATTAATTATGTGCAGCTGTTACTCATGCATGTCTCACAAGTATCAGTCAAATGCTCTGCTATATCCAACATGTCACTATAACTTTTGTTGTTATAACAAACAGTATTTATTATTTTATATTTTTCTTTTCAATTCTTTCTTTAACTGTAAAATGTCTTGCAGCTATCACTGCAGTTTAATTTTGTTGTTTGCTGCTCTGAATTGTTTAAAGATCCTACAAAACCTATCTTTATTAGCAAAAGGAGGATATAGCCTTGAAATAAGGGGATCAGTTCAGAAAACTTTGCCAGATCATGGTAAATGAATATGTACAATGAGCAGCCAAGAGCAGGGTATCTGATATTCAGTAAAAAACAGCACCAGGTCATGGCCAAGCCATGCAGAATAGCTGGGAGCAGTATATGCTAATGGGCATATAATTACATGATAACGAGCAACATTATTAAAACAAACACCTCTGTGTATGTCATTGAGGCAAAACAAGATGGCAGAGTGATTCAGAAATGTATAAATGTCACACAAGGGAGCTGTGCCTGCTATATGTTTGAACTCAGCCAAATGCTTGTGTTCAGACTGAGGAAATCATTAAGTAGTGTTAGCAGTTGCCTTATGCTTGCAGTACTCCTCTTAATACACCTTCCCAAATGTTTAAAAGCATTGTCCAACTTATATTACATTATGGTGAATAACTACAACAGCACTTAAAAGCAGGCATATTTGAGAGATTCACCTATGACAGGCTCAGAAGTTGCTGCTCTATGAGTTGTTCCATAGCTTGATGGTTCTCTCTGCTTACCTTCATGCTGACATCAAGCATATTTACATAGCTACATACAATGATTGTGTTAAATAAGGCTCAATGCATTATTGTTTTTGAATTGCTCAATTTGTGTAAACAGCACACCTGTTGTATTTATCGCTGTGCATACACCTGGGTCCATGTGCACCTCCAAGTGGGGAACTGTAATTCCACATATAACCGTATGTAAATGGAGTCACTGTAGTGCCTGATTTCTTACTAGAGTACATAGGAATACTGGACTGAAAATTTTCACACATTAAAGTGCCATTATGCACCATTGCAATACAGTACCTTTATTACCCCAGCCCATCATCCTTTGTGCAAATGAGATGCCATTGATGCCCATTGGTACACAGCAGATGGGACATGTGATACCTGAATTGTGCACTAGTTTTCTGCCATTTTTCTCTGACATTCTTCGGGGTGAGGCCATAACTGGTAAAGGAGAGGCTAGTTCTCCTTTTTTCAGTACAATGGTGATGTCAGGAGTACAAAATATTTCTGGACCCCATCATAAGAATTACAGCCATAGGCTGCTGCAGGAGGGCTATGAAATGTGTCTTTATAAGATTGAAATCTGGAATAGTTTATCCCAGACTTGTACCCGTGCCATCACATGCACAGGGGAACAATGCCCTCACCATTACAGTGACATGAGGTGCCACAATCCAGATTTCCTATTCCAATGGGAAGACGAAATTAAACAGCAGACAGCACTTCCATAGTGTAAGCATAACTTAACTGACTATATAACATGCCACAGAATGAAATTCCCAAATGTTACACAGTGATGTTTTTATCTGAATAGCCCCTGAGGAAAATGAAGTAAATAGGCAACTGTACCAGAGGAGACTGGAACACCTAAGAGTGCAGAAGCGTGATTATACTTGCTTCAAACTTTATGGCTTTTCATATTTACAGTAGTTGAGATTCATTCCCAAACAGTATGCCTTTTGGACAGCACTGCTGGTTCTGTGATAACTGCCATAGATAAAAGGTAGCACTATGACTAGTGAACGTTATTACTGTGTTTATGCAAGTCTCTTGTCATATACTTGGACAAGTGGGTCAGAATGTTAAGGCTGTGCTCTTACACTGAGAGGATGCCTGTGGATTCAATCCCCCCTACCCACACACACACAAACCATTTGTGTTATCATGAAATATTTCAGTTGAAGTTCCTTTCTCCATATACTAGCTACAACATTACATCGGGGAATATTATGAACAACATTTTTGGGTGGGTGGACATCTTTATCAATGTAGTTATTTTCTTTGTTTATAACCTTTGAGTAAAATATATCTGAGCAGCATGGCATCTGTATATGTACATTTTTTTCTTTGCATCTGACCTTAGAGGGACTTCCAAATCACTTCCTATTTGTGATTGTACTGTGCATGACAGGTCACAAAGAGCAATGTTGAGTAAGTGCAGCCACTGTTATGTACTTTGTATATTATCCTCAGCTGGCACTGGCCACACAAATGAGGTTTTCATCATTGCATGGAAGTTAGCTGCTCTCATCTGCCAATAAAGATCTTTGAACTCAAAGGAGAACTGAGTATTTGTCTCTTCTTTAATTGGATGAAAGGGAGAAGCTAGAGATCAGACATCTTCACCCCAGACCAGCAGAAGCCACTACCACTCCAGGAAAACCAAAGGAATTACAAGCCAAATAACAGGATAATTGAATCCAATGAGGACCACTTAAGTACTGAGGACTTCCCCAACTACGAGACAAGTTACCCTACTTTATTTTTGTAGGAGGCTGAATTTATACTTGCCATCTCAGATCTGGGGACTGCACATCATCATTTTTAACATGTTCTATTTATGTAGCAGGCAAAGTTTAAATCCTTAGATATAGTTTTTCTAGTGCTGTTTGTTCTGCATATGTTCAAAAGATTCATCAGGGCTGGATCTGAGGGTACCTTATTTGCCAGGCATAGATCATTGCTCAGTAACCTGTAGGAGACTAAGTATAGATATGGAGTCTTAAGGTGATCTGTGTAGTGTATAACACCCTGGACTCTCCTGGTGAGGAAACTTTTTGTGGCTGTTCCAACTGCTGCAAATGTCTGGTCAGTTTTTTTTTCTCTTTTATTCTTTCATTGTGTAAGTACATAGCAATCAACTGCTTTGTGCTTCAATTAAGCCTTTTCTTTCATTGCACCTGTAGCTCAACCTGTAAATTAAGTGCTTTGCACAGTATAAGTGAGTATGGTTGTGAGTTCAACTCCCTTCAGTGTTATATTCTTTTTGTTTCTTTCATTGTACAAATGTGTAACAATCAACTGCTATGTGCTTCACTGACACCTTTTTCTCACTGTTTCAGTAGCTCAACCTATAACTGAAGTGCTTTGCACAATATAAATACGTGGGGTTGTTGGTTGTTTTACATTTTCTATGTGTGTAATTTCTCCTTCCCAATCGTCTTCCATGTCCCTGATTGTGTCATCACCTCTCATTGCATTCTTGACTATGTTATATGTTTAAATGGCTCTGCAACCTTAATGTCATACCTTTCAACTGTCCAGATTTTTGTCTCATATATTAGGTCTGTTACTCATAAAATCTGTGGTTTTTGACAAATCATTGAGGGCTGAAGTCACTAAATAAAGACAGGCATTTGAGTTTCAGATTTCATATCCTTGAAAAATTGCATTATAACACAATGCCTTTTATTCTAGCAATGTTCTAAGTTTATAAGCACAATATTTGAAATATGTCTGTATTTTTGAGCCTTTGTCTCTCCACAGTTTTTGCTTTAACCAGATTTCTTATAGGTTCATAGGTTCATACTAGGCTATCTGCCCTAGGGCATTTATAAGCCTAGCCAGAGTGTGTTTGGCTTTCTCCACCCATTTTAATTTAATTTTTGCTATGCCCTTTTTCGAGGTTAGTATACTGTGCCTCTGTCTAACAGTGACACAGAAGTGATACCCGGGGTAAACCTACGATCTCCCATCCACTCATCAAGATTCCTCTTGAAGAGAGTCATTGAGGGACTCTGCCTAACCTGGACTGGGATTTTATTCCAGAGTGAAGGGAGCCTCTGGGTTATGAATCTGTCCCTCCAGCATGTCCTATTTATTTCAGTGCTGAGGTTCAAGTCTCTTGAGCACGTAGCTCGATGGGATTTGGATTTTCTGAGGTGCAGCATGTCCATTAATTCAGGGCTGGACATGGCTTTATACGTCAGGCACAGATCGCCTCTGAGTAGGTGGTATGCCACTGAGTAGAGCTGGAGTTTCTTTAACCAGGCAGCATATGGCATCTGTTTGAGCCCTTTGATCCTCTTGGTGAGGTACTTTTGGGGTCTTTCCAGTTGCTGCAGGTATCTGGTAAGGTACATACCAAAAGGGGCATTGTACTCAATTATGGGCCTGATGAGGGATGAGTAAAGAGGCACGATGACCTCCCCTGATCTAGATGTGAATCCCTTCATGATTAGGTGGGCTATATAAAATGTTTTTCTAACCACTTTGGCCACGTGGTTGTCAAATGAAAGATTGCTATCAACTTGGATCCCCAGGTCCCTAATTACTTCTTCTGTACTTAATGGATTACCACCTATGTGGTAATTTGTGGGCACTTTGTTTTTGCCAAAGGGGATGACTATACACTTTTTGGCGTTTAGCTTCAAGCCATGGCTCTGGCACCAGTTGTCTGTTTCTATGAGGCCCTTTTGGAGGATGCTTGTGTCGGCTGGAGAGTCAATTATGGCACCCAGTTTGCAGTCATCTGCGAACTTGGTCAGCCACAGTCCTTCCGTGTTGGCCTGTACCTCTGAGAAATATATACCGAACAAGAGAGGTCCCAGGACTGAGCCTTGTGGGATGCCACTTGTAACTGGTTTGGAGTCTGACATGGCTCCAGCAATTCTAACCATGTGGGTTCTGTCCTTGAGCCAGTTTGCAACCCATCTAGTGACATAGGGGTTTATGTTTAAGCTGGTGAGCTTATCTATAATGCCCGAGTGGGGTATTGTATCGAAGGCTTTTGCGAGGTCCAGGTAGGCTGTGTGGACCACCTTCCCCTCGTCAATGGCCTTGGTGACTGTTTCAAAGAAATCAACCAGGTTTAAGAGGCAGGATCTGCCCTTAACAACGCCGAACTTGGTAGGATCCAGTGTCTGTAGGTCCCCAATATCTTTATTTATGAAGTCCATGATGATCCTTTCCATAGCTTTGCAGACCAAGCTAGTCCGGCTTATGGGGTGATAGTTTCCAGGATCCATTGAGGCACCACCTTTGTGGAGAGGGACCACTGTTGCTGTATGCCACTCTTTGGGTACATATCCTGTAGTAAGGCTGAGATTGAATAGTAGTTTTATGTTTGAGTTTAGCTCTTCTTGGAGTTCATGTAGGATGCAGCCCGGGACACTGTCTGGTCCCATTGATGATGTGTTTTTTGCTTTGGAGAGGGCAGCTCTTACCTGAGCATCTGAGATGTCAGGGGGGGCAGCACTCTGCTGGGATAGATATTTGCCCTTTTGGTGGGGGGGGGCTTTGCGCTGAACCTGTCAGCTAGGATGTTGGCAATGTCTGTGGGTTCAGTGTATTTTCTGTCATTTTGGACTAATTCTGAGCATATCTGGGAATTCCCACCCAGGTTCCTAACATAACTAAAGAAAGCCTTATGATTATCCTTAGTGTCCTGTGCAATTTTTCTCTCGAAGCTGGCCTTAGACGATTTTATGAGTGCCTGTACTTTTTTCCTAATACTGATCAGAGATGCCTTCCCTTTTTAGGATTTTGCTCTATCATGTAGTAGCTTCCGCCTTCTATTGCATAGTTTGTTTATGGCTGGGGTCCACCAGACAGGACGTCTGCTTTTGGAGGATTGGGTCTTGGTTTTATTTGGGATTGCATGATCCATGCATTCCTGAAGGTGTTCATAGAATGCGTTTATAAAGGATTCTGCGGTCTGGGCCATATTTTCCACAGGCCCGGGGGCTTTGAAGGATTCCACCTCGGTTTTGAGGAGTGTGAAATTTGCTTTAGAGAAGTTTTTCACTGTGGTTTTCAGGGCAGGGGGTGGAGTCGGGATGTGAATATCCAGTGAGATTAGTTTATGGTCTGATCTTACCAGTGAGGGATACACTTCTGGTCTGGAGCATAGAGTCCCCATGTTGGTGATGATTAGGTCCAGTATGTTTTCCCCTCTTGTGGGAGTGGTAACAAGTTGTTCCATAGCATTTGAGTTTATAAATTCTATGAACCTTTGGGCTAGGGTGTTGGAGCTAGAGTAATGCTCCCAGTCTATGTTTGGGTAGTTGAAGTCGCCCAATATAATGGTGTTTGGAGAGACCTTCATATTTTCCAGTGTTCTCAGGAAGGCCGAGTGGGGCTCCTGGGTTTGGGAGGGTGGTCTGTAGCAGTCTATAAACTGGAAGGCAGTTTTACCCACTGCTAGTTGCACATGGATAGTCTCTGATGCTTTGTGCTGTGCCACCAACCTGGAGGTGTGGGTATCTTTGACGAATATTGATACTCCCCCTCCTTTTGTGGTTCGGTCCAAGTTTTGGGGCCGAAAAGCATGGTATGAGGTATAACCTGGTAGTGTTGGGGTGCTCTCGGGAGCCTTGAACCAGGTTTCTGTTCCTGCACAGATATCAATGTTCTCCATGCTAAGGAGAGTTTCGAGTGCATGCATCTTGAGGTTTAGACTTCTGGCGTTGAGTAGCATTACTCTTAGTTTCTTATCCCTTGTGATAACTATGGAGGTGGGTTTGTCTTTTGAGCCTTGCCTAAAAAAAGCACTATGGGGGTAGCAAGAGCCTTTGCCAATATCCAAAAGCCCAGGGGTGACAGGTGCAAGCCGTCCTTAGCGAAGCATCGTGGCTTGTCGAGCATGTCATCCCAGGCTGACAGGCATTGGATCCCCTTTGAATGATACCAATACTTAAGCCAATTGTTGAAATTGATCATCTTGTCTTCATATTGTGGCATCATTCTTGGTGAGGGTAAGATGCTACTCAAGGTCAGGGTCATACCGGCCTGGGCTACATGCTCAGAGAGCTCCTCTATGTCTCTTTTCATGTAGTCCAGGGAGGTACGTCTCAGGTCATTCACACCAGCATGGACAATGACTGAGTCATATTTGTACTTGCCTTGGAGTGACCTGAGTGCTTGTGTTATGTGGAGGATCCTAGCACCCGACAGGCAGATCACCGTGACCTTCTTCTTGTTCAGCCTGGTGAGCGGGACGTCAGTGTCCCTGACGATAGAGTCACCTATTACAAGTGTATCAGGTGTGTTGTTTAGCCTTAAGGGCTGTGACTGTTTGGCACACTGGCTTTGTGAGCTATGTGTTGCACGTGTTTTGTTTTGGGGTAGCGGTTGCTTGGGTGTCTGCTTTGGAGGTTTCTGCTGCTTAGGCAGATTTTTATTTAGAGCCTCCGAGTATGTTTTTGTGTGTTTATGTGTTTGGTTTGCTGTCGTGGTAGGTCTATGTGAGACTGGAATTGTAGTGAGTGTGGTTTCCTTCTCCTCCTGACTAGTTTCGCCAGTACTGAGTTGAGAGAGCTTTGCCTCCAGTATGGCTATATGGTTGCATCTCTCACATGTGTTGGAATTTGTTGGGAGGAGGAGAGGGTTGTCTGTGTACATGAGGTAGTTGTAACATATCCTCAAGATTCCCAGATTCACCAGCTGGACCGGAGAGGAGATTGACAACTGACCTTTGGACATGCTAGAATAGTATTGGGAATTCCTTTATAATTGAAAAAAAAGGGCCAATGGGGAACAAAGTACTCAAGGGGAGTTTGTGAGGGTGTAGTGCTTTTAATTTTTTAGTGCTGACTTATATAATTGCTTTAGTGAGCAAGTGCCAAGTATCTTAAATGCAATGTGTTACAGGTAACTTAAATACAAAAACGACAAACAGTAACTTTCTTTCAAGTGAAACAAGGAAATAAGTACAGTAAGCAATGCAGATATCACTAGGGATCCACAGAAGCGCTGAAAAGCCGTGTTTTAGGTGGAATTAGCGTTTCAGGGAAATAACAAGCAAACAAACAACAAGCATACAAACAAAGCTAGATTCAGCAGGCCTGGATCAAGTCTATGCTACAGCAAACAAGGTGCACCAATTTCAGTAAGAAACAGTTCAAATATGCAGGCACTATAAGCCTTTAACCAGAAAGTCCCATTCTTGTGGTAAGAGGTTGAGAGGTATGCCTACTGTACACTCCTAGTTTCATCTTACTTCTTTTACTACTACCTTTCACAAGCTATATTCTCTCTCTCTCTCTCTCTCTCTCTATATATATATATATATATATATATATATGTATGTGTATGTATCAATGTGTGTGTGTGTGTGTATACACACACACACACACACACACACACACACACACACACACACACGCGCGCGCGCACACACATGCACACATGCACACACGCGCGCACACACACACACACACACACACACACACACACACACACACACACACACACAAAGAGGGGGACAGAGAGCTATATAGATGTATAGATATAGAGTTTGGTTTATATATACATGTAGGTAGATATAGATATAGATAAAGATACAGATATAGAAATAGATATAGAAATATCAATGCATCAAAAATAGACAGACACATATGCTCATGAGCCAGTAGGGTTGCTATGTACTTTCATTTCTCTTGCTGTGACTATGTGTACCCTCTGCTGCTTGCAGGTCCTTGCAGCCACACCATACATACTCTCACTCATTCTTTCTACATGTCCCTGCTCTGACTTCTATGAAGATGTTTAATGAGCTACACTCAAACATCCATGGTCACAATCACTGTTAATGAGTATCAGGGCTCATTGTGCACAGACAGTAAACAGAGGACTGGCCACAATTGTGGCTGAAATGTTTTTAAATCTCAGGGATTGTGTAGCTGTTGCTTGTTATAAAACTTAGTGATCTGACTGTTCCATTGTTGTTCCTGGGAATATTTAAAGACATCACTTAACTTAGATTTGGGTTCAGAATAATTTAGAACTTTATCTATCTTGCCATAAAAATGTCTCAGCAGTATAAGTAGACCAATTGGCAAATGTATCACTCTAAATCCATTTAAAATTAGCTTGCTGATTTTTGTTATGGTTAGTATTCCTACATTTTTATGATCTCCTACATGGGGTTTTGTAGTGCTAGCAATGCAAATGTGAGCCACTATAAAGTCATGACCTGAGTTTCCTGTATGTGATCATTCAGTAATATGCTAAAGGTCATGGTCCCCATTAATCGACATGGTATCAAGAATGTTTGTGCCTTAGGCCAGAAATGTAACCAATGTTGAAATTTGGGCTTATTAGTGAAATCCAAAAATAATTTATTAATGAAATCCAAAAATATTATTCATAAAAGTTGTTAATAAAATATGTATGTCAATCAACTGCAGAATATAATACATTTGTAATTTCTGTCACTACGTTTGTTAAAGATAAGTTGGGCAAAGTCTCAAGGATTGCTGTCTGCAAGCAGTGGTGGCTCCAGGTTTCTTTTGTTGCTGGGCAACAATATGGGCACAGTGGCTAAGTGGTGGAGGATATGAAGACCAAAAAATAAAAAGGAAAATGTGTAGAAAATACAGACAAAATATACCTATATCCCACCAAATGAAATATCAGAGTAAATATTTCAGAATAATATGCTGTGATCCCCAGTAACTACACAATGTACTTAGTAATTGCGGATACATTTAGTAAAATATTCTATCTGTCCAAACAAATCTTTCAGAACCTGACATTTGGCTTTTCTTTATATATATATTTAAAACCTTCATCCTTATTTTCAAAAAGCTCTGCTGCTCATAAGCAGGTCACTCATAATCAAGATAAAGCCTTCACATACTACCACCAATTGACAATGTAAATTAACTGGTGCAGTTTTTTTTTACCTAAAAAGGGCCTCTGACATTTTAAATCACTTACTTTGCATAAATCAATTGCACTTATTTGGTGTCCCCATGACAGTTTGTCACAAGACAGCAAATGATCTAAACAGCAGTCTTTATTCAGTCAAAAATTCACAAGATAACCTCTACAGATATACATGGAGTACCTGAAAGCTGGGACCTTGAAGTTTTACTGTTTACAGAGTTTATTAGCTTCCAATCACAAGCATAAAGAGTTATATTCAGGTTATCTGATCTGCTTTAGAAATGCGAAGATGTTTAATAAACTTGTGTATCTATATCTCAGTCTTCTACCAGTTACCCTAAAAAATACACCTGGAAGCTTGGGAATGTAAAAAATCAAGTGATCCAGTTAGTAATAATATTGCAAGAAGATATAAAAAGACTTTTGGCTTTTCCCAGTTAGGAGTCGCCACAGCGAAACTCCAGTTTGCTCAGCCAGCCTGACGCCCAACCTTCAACGAAGGCACGCCCATTCACACTCGCACCTACCTGCATGTTTTTAACATCACTTGACCACGGGGAGGACATGCAGACTCCACACAGAAGGCACTCTAGCCGAGAATCGAACAGAAGAACCTCTTGCTGTGAGGCAACAACGCTAACCGATGCACCACCACAGCTTCGAATATCGCAAGAAGATATAAATGTTGTTAATGCAGGTCCAAATGCAATCACAATTTAGTGCTTCATTGAATTAAGACACTTAGTTAAGGGAATGCAGGATTTTATTGGACAGATGTATAATGCCATGTATCCCAGCATCAGGAAACATATCCATTTATTCTCATTGGGGCTTTGTTTTGATTTAGATGTATTTTATTTATTTACTTATTAGTGCTTGTTGACTTTAAATGCAGACCAGTCCAAAATTATTCTTAAAGCTATTATGTGGGTCAAAGGGCAAATGGAGCTACATGCAACCAGTTAAGCCAATCAATATAATGTAAGCATTGAACAAAGGACAGCTAATATACAGAGCACAAAATTAACACAACAGAAGAAAGATTAGCTAAACAGTTTTTTTTATTAAATGCACAGTAGTTCAATGAGAGCACTTATAAATTACTAATGCCAAAATAATAAATGCAGAAAGATCAAAGTCAAAATGCCAAATGTTGAAAATATGGCAATATATATAGATGAAGCATAATATACTGGATATGTCACTGTATAAACACTGTATATCGGTAACATCAGTTATTTTACAATACCATAAAACATTACAACATGAAGTTGTAGTTTCCATCAGCTTCCCTACCATTGGACAGGAGTAAATTAGGCAAGGTTTAAGCTCGTAAAGTGTATACTCATCATTCACTGTTTTCATTTGAGAGTCACTGCCAGTACAATTTATGTTAGTGAGTCAGCAGTGATTCAAAGATTTTATGCTTTTCATGTTTTCTTAAAGGCTGTACAATGCTGTACTTAATATACATAAATAAGGCCTTGGCAGAAAAATCTCTCACATGGACGGTGGAGGAGCTCTTGCCTCCATGCAAAAATGCTTTTTTTTTTTCCTTTTCATCTGGTTTGTTTTCTTTTGCTGAAGTTAAAACCAACATGGACTCATTCAGATGAAGCAGAACCATCTCTGCTAATATAGCAGACTGTGATGGTATCAAAACTAAAGTTGCATGAACTTTACAAAACACAGTCAATAAACAAAGGCAATGAAAAAGTTAATGTAGTCTAGGTATGTCATTCAGAAAATATTTCAAATGGAAAGCACTATGGGGCTGTATGGCACAAAATGAAGCATTGCTAAGAAAGAGCAGACACTACAGTGCCACAAAACAGTAACCCAAAGCACAGAACTGCACACTGCACAGAAAATAAACAACTATGTGAAATAACAGTAGGACTATGTCAGTACCCAGAAATCATTGCAGAAAATACACTGAATGTGAGTGCTGAAGTTGCGCAAGTACTGCCAAGTTAGCAGTGAAACTCAGAAGACACAGAAAAGAAAACTGTACAAAAATATCCCGCTTTACAAAAACTGAAGAATATTCCATGACGTCTGAACAGCTCCATCTAAATCATGGAAAACTCAAAAATGAAAATCTGTACTAATTTGTCATCATAGTAACAGATGTAAAAGAAGTAATGATGGTACATGCAACCTCTTAAATGCTGAGCATTTAAAGGTCTGTCTCCATGCTATTGTCTGTTACGGGCTATTCTAGTTCTTTGATTTAAAATCTTTTTATCTTAAAAATGTTTTAAAATGTATTCATGAAACATGCAGGGAATGTTACTGACATAAATATAGATAAAACACCACTGGATTTGTGCTGCTACCCTCAAGGAAGACAAAGGAGAACAGGTATCTTGAAATTCGTTGAACAAAATCAACTGTTTACTATCACTTTTATGCCTCAGTATATACAAATATGAAAACTCTTATTTTACGTCTGAAACCACAACAACATTATATATTTGGTTTTGGCAGGCTTTGATTATTTTCATTTTGAACATAACAAAAAGATACACCATTTTATTTTCAGGTTTGTTTGTTTTTACATTTCATTATGTCAGTTTACAAAAGCCATTCCTACTTTAATTCAACCCCAAGTTCAAATGAGGATCTTTCTCTACTACAAGATATTTTTACGGCATTTATCAGACAAGCTCCCTTGGTAACCCCATTTCAAGATACAATTACAAAATGTTCAGCTAACAACTTGGTATTTAACTGCAAAATACACCTAAGACTGCAATTCATATCCTACAGCTTCCATTGCAGCACACCACTGAATGTTATTCCACAGTTTTAGCCACATAAAAGTTTAGCACTGTACCATGATATGTTACTGCTGAAAATGTATTTTTCTTCTGTTTAAATACAAAGGATTTAGTAATGGTCTCTTTGAGCTACCGTGCATTTCTTTTCAATTTTGATATAATGAGAAATTAGTACACTTATATTCTGGAATTAAGTATTATCAAGCCTTTTGTGCAGAGGATAAACAACTCCCAAGCTAAAACCAAACACAGTGCCAGACTGTAACAAACCAAGCCCTCTGAAAGGTTGGATTCACTAGCTTTATATAAAAGAGGTCATATGCAAAACCTTATGGCAGTACACACGGCCTTCTAATAAGATGCTTGTGTAAAAAATGCATACACAGTGACCCAATGGAATGGACTCCTTCTAAGATTTTACACTACCATTGACTACGAAGGAATCCCATAAATATAATGACCATATTGTTTGTCAACAGATACTGTTCCTCCATGTGAGCTTGTAACTGCCTTTTGCTTCCATACACTACCTGCCAAACAAAAATGTTACACACATTCTCTATACTCCTAATGTTGATTTGAGAAGACAAAAAACAGAATAATGTATTTCTACTTGCTGCTGCAGGACACCTTACTCTCACACCCACTGCTATAAAACTTAAAAAAATAAATAAATACAAGTGTGCTGTGCTGTAAGTAGTGTGTAGTGTTATCACTTCCCCCAGTCTTATATGGTTTTCTGCCAGAAAAAGTGAAAGCATATCAAATCACAGTAATGAACTAATAATCAGTATTTTCAGACACCAAGCTCTGTCCCCACACCCCACCAAATCACAGCAATGATCACTTTAATATGATCAGCCTCAACCAGATATTTGCTTTCTCCTACCAAAAGTCTCTCATAACTCTCATAGGATCATAGGAGGTTACTAGGCTATCGACCCAGAAGTCATTTCAAGCCTAGCGGTTTCATCCCAATGTAATACCATAGATACTCTAGTCAATACCCAGGATTGTATTTAGTAATGACTGCCCATGTCCAGAAGGGTTGTGGGCATTATCACCAGTATGAATTTATGGTGCCCCACCCCCTCGTCCAGGTTCCTTTTGAACAGTGTCATATAGGTGCTCTGTTTCACATGAATTGGCAGCCTACTCCAAGGATGCAGCAGTCTCTGGGAAACAAATGTGTCCCTCCAGCATGTCCTACTCAAGTCACAGGCCATATTTGGAATGGATAGCTCTAGTCCCATTTGATTTATGGATGTGCAGAAAATTCATTAGGTTTGGGTTAGCAACTGCTCTGTAAGCCAGGCATAAGTCTTCCCTAAGAAATCTATATAATACAGAGTATAAGTGACAGGGACTTTACTCGGTTTGTGTAAGGCACATGCTTTAGTCCTTTGATCTTCATTGTTAGAAAACTCTGAGGTCTCTTCAATTGCTGCAAGTGCTTTGTACAGTACAATGCAAAAGGAGCTTTATACTTGATTATGAGCCTGATTAGTGTTGAGTATAAGGAGGTTATAACCTCCTTTGCTCTAGAGGCTATGCCTTTGCTAATCAAGTGTGCTACATAGAAAGCCTTACTTAGTACAGTTGACAGATGGTGGCCAAAGTTAAGGTCGCAGTTTACTTGTGATCCCATATCCATTACCACTTCATAGGAACATATGGTATTGTTGCTAATTTGATAGTTTGAAGGGACATTGTTTTTACAGAAGGGAATGATTATGCATTTCTTTACATTTAGTTTGAAATCATGACTAAGACACCAGTCATTGGTCTGCATAAGACCCTCCTGAAGTATACTGACATCATTTGGAGATTTGATAATTGCACCCAGTTTTCAGTCATCCACAAACTTGGACAGACACAGCCCCTTAGTTCTGCCCTGAACTTCTGAGAAGTTTATACCAAACAGTAGGGGGACCAGCACTGACCCTTGTGGCTCCCTGCTGGTGATAGGTTTGTTGGTTGATGTCCAGTCACCCACTTCGATTGTGTGTGACCAGTCTGTTAGCCAGTTGGCAACCCATCTTACAGCAAAGGGGTTTATATTCAGTTTGCTAAGTTTATCAGTAATGCCTAAGTGTGGCATTGTTTTGAAGGCATTGGCGAAGTCGAGATATGCTGTGTGCATGGATTTGCCCTCGTCAATGGCCCTGGTCACATTTTCAAAGAAATCCACTAGGTTTAACAGGCAGGATCTTCCCTTGATGAAGCCGAATTGGGTCAGATCCAGGGTTTGGAGGTTTCCTATGTCTTTATTTATGAGGTCCATGATGATATGTTCCAGGGCCTTACAGATGAGGCTGGTCAGACTTAAGGTTCTGTAATTCCCTGGGTCATTGCTAGGCCACCTTTGTGAAGGGGAATAACTGTTGCTGTTCTTCATTCTGCAGGAACAAAGCCTGTGGTTAGGCTATGATTGAAAAGGGTACTTAGTGGTGATGCTAGTTCATGTTTTAGTCTGTTTAGCAGACAGCCTGGGATGGTGTCTGGTCGCACAGAGGATGTGTTGTTTGTCTTAGACAAGACTTTAATAACCTGCTCTTCACATATATAGGGTGGGGGGAGTTTGAGAAACACTACCTCTCAAACGCAGCATAAAACAAATTGGCAAAATGTAGAACACAGGAACATTTATTATATTTGTGCCTTGAAATGAGGTACAGTTGAGAGCTCTGCTCATTCTTTTTTTCCCCAAAGAGGCAGGTACCTCTGGTGATCAGTTGTGATCTACAAAACAGGTAAAAATATCCCCAGAAATGTATGCTGCTGCAGAGGGCTAAAGGTGCTACTATAGTGATCTATATGTCTCAACTGTCCATGATTTTGAAGAACGTATTTCATATTCCCCTATATTCTAGCCCTGTCTGTGTTTTTCTGGTAAACCACTGAGGATTACAGAGAAGTCAATAATGCCAGGCATTAGAGTTCGCAGGTTCATAGGTAGGTACTAGGCTATCAGCCCAAGGGCCTACGTAAGCCTAGCCAGCAAGGTTCCATAGCTTACGCCACCTAAGAAAGTTATTTTCCTGTGCTACTGTCCATCAGAGACACAGAAGTAATCTCGGGGTGTATTTCCTATTTCCCATCCACTCATCAAGATTTTTCTTGAAGAGTGCTAATGAAGAACTTTGCTTGACATAGATGGGTAGCTTGTTCCAGAGTATAGGAAGTCTCTGGGACAGGAATCTATCCCTCTAGCATGTCCTGTTTATTGTGGTGACAAGGTTTATGTCCCTAGAGCATGTAGCTCGGAGGGATTGGGATTTCTTTAGGTGTAGCATATCCAACAGCTCTGGGTTTGACATAGCTTTATATGTTAGGCAGAGATCACCTCGGAGTAGGCGATATGCTACAGAGTAAAGCTGGAGTTTTTTGAGGCAGTCAGTGTAGGGCATTTGTTTGAGGCCAGTAATCCTCTTTGTGAGGTACTTCTGTGGCCTTTCCAGCTGCTGCAGATGTCTTGTGAGGTACATTCCAAAAGGGGCGTTGTACTCTATAATGGGTCTTATAAGTGATGAGTAGAGGAGAACAATGACCTCTTTTTTTCTGGATGAGAACCCTTTTATGATGAGGTGTGCCATGTAGAAGAACTTCCTGACTACTGTGGCGATGTGACTATCAAAGGAGAGACTACTATCCACCTGGGTCCCAAGGTCTCTTATCACGCATTCGGTGTTAAGTAGATTGCTGCCTATGTGGTAGTTCATGGGTACAGAGTTTTTACCAAAGGGGATGACACTGCACTTTTTGGCACTGAGCTTGAGGCCATGGCTGTGACACCAGGCATCTGTCTCAGTGAGGCCCTTCTGTAGGATGTCCACATCATTTGGGGACATGACTATGGCTCCTAGTTTACAGTCATCTGTGAACTTCGTTAGCCAGAGGCCTTCTGTGTTAGCCTGTACTTCAGAGAAGTAGATACCAAACAGGAGAGGTCCCAGGACGGAATCCTATGGCACTCCACTTGTCACTGCTTTGAGGTCAGATTTGGAGTCTGAAACTTTTACAGTGTGGGTTCTGTCAGTGAGCCAGTTGGCAACCCATCTTGTGATGTAAGGATTTATACCTAGTTTAGTGAGTTTAGCTATAATTCCAGAATGGGGGATGGTGTTGAAAGCCTTGGCGAGGTCAAGATAGGCTGTGTGAACCACCTTACCCTCATCCACGGCTTTGGTGACTGCCTCAAAGAAGTCGATCAGGTTCAGGAGGCATGATCTGCCTTTCACAAACCTGAACTGGGTGGGATACAGAGTTTGGATGTTACCAATGTCTTTGTTTATGAGTTCCATGATGATACGTTCCATGGCCTTGCAGACCTGGCTTGTCAGGCTAATAGGTCGATAGTTCCAGGGATCAGTGGTGGCTCCCCCTTTGTGGAGTGGGATAACTGTTGCTGTGCACCATTCAGTGGGCACAAAGTCTGATGTGAGGCTATTATTGAACATGGTGCTTAAGTGGGTAGCCAGTTCATTCTGAAGTTCATGTAAAACGCAGCCTGGGATGTTGTCCGGTCCCATGGATGCTGTGTTTTTGGCTTTAGAGAGTGCAGCTTTTACCTGCGTAGTTATGATTACAGGGACTCTGCATTCTTCCTGTATAGATATGGGCCCTTTAGGGGGGTGAGAGGGGGGTAAAGTTAGCACTGAACCGATCTGCCAGGATGTTGGCAATATCAGCTGGTTCTGTAATTTTCCTGCCTTTGTGCTGTAACTCAAAGCAGATCTGGGTGTTGCCATCTAGATTCTTGACATAGCTATAGAATGCTATGTGGTTGTCCTTGGATTTAGTGGCAATTTTGTTTTCATAGCTAGCTTTGGAGGATCTTATAATGGATTTCAGCTTCTTACTGAGGCTGACCAGGGAGCCCCTCCACTCATGGGATTTTACTGTCTTTTGCAACAGTTTCTTCCTTCTGTTGTACAGTTTGTTTATGGCAGGGGACCACAAGATTGGCTTCCTTTTTTTGGAGGATAGCGTCTTGGTTCTGTTTGGGATAGCATGATCCATGCACTCGTGTAAGTGCTTCTGTTGTACAGTTTGTTTATGGCAGGGGACCACAAGATTGGCTTCCTTTTTTTGGAGGATAGCGTCTTGGTTCTGTTTGGGATAGCATGATCCATGCACTCGTGTAAGTGCTTATAGATTGCATTTGTGTAGGATTCAGCAGATGTAACTGTATTGTCCATCTGCATGGGTGTCATGAAGTTCACCACTTCTGTCTTAAGAAGCATGAAGTTGGCTTTGGAGACATTTTTTACTGTGGTTTCCTTAATGGGGGTTGGGGGCAGGATGTGCATATCATGGGTGATAAGCTTATGGTCGGATCGTACCAACGAGGAGTTGACTTCAGGTGTGGAACACCGGTTACTCATGTTGGTAATGACTAGGTCTAGGATATTGTTGCCCCTGGTGGGGGTGTGGATAAGTTGATCTAGGGCATTGGAGTTTATGAATTCCAGAAAGTGTTGAGCTAAGGAGTTGGTACATGAGTAGTTTTCCCAGTTAATGGTGGGATAGTTGAAGTCGCCCATTATTAGGGTGTTTGGTTGAACCCTAATATTTTCCAGTACATCAAGAAAAGAGGAGTGGGAATCCTGGGGCATGGTGGGGGATCTGTAGGAAGCTACAATTTTGATTGCAGTTTTGCCCAGAGTTAGTTGCACTTGGATAACATCAGATGCATTATGCTGAGCAACTAGCCTGGAGGTGTAGATATCCTTTATGAATATGGACACACCTCTCCGCCTTTGGTGTTTCGGTACAGGTTACATGGCCGAAAAGTGTAGTATGAGTTATAGCCTGTTAGTGCAGGGGCAGTCACTGCACAGATGTCTATGTTCTCCATTTTAAGGAGTGCCTCGAGTGAGTGCATTTTGAGATTTAGACTTCTAGCATTGAGTAGCATTACCCTCAGTTTTTGCTTGCCTGTTCCTGTTATGATGGTGAATTTGTTATTTGAACCCTGCCTAAAAAAGGCACTATAGGGGCAGCAAGAGCCTTAGCCAGTACCCAGAATCCCAGGGGTGACAGGTGCAGGCCATCAGTGGCAAAGCATCGTGGTCTGTCGACCATGTCATCCCAAGCAGACAGATACTGGATCCCCTTAGAATGACACCAGAAGCTTAGCCAATTGTTCAATTCAGTCATTTTGTCCTTATACTGCGGTATAATTCTGGGCAATGGCAGAATGCTACTCAAGGCTATGGTCATACCTGCCTGGGCTACAAGATTGGAGAGCTCTTCCATGTCTCTTTTCATGTAGTCTAGGGAGGTACATCTCAGGTCATTCACACCAACATGGACAATGACAGAGTCATATTTGTACTTGTTGTGGAGTGACCTGAGTGCATGGGTTATGGGGTGGATCCTGGCACCCGACAGGCAGCTGACAGTATTTAGCCTGGTGAGTGGGACATCAGTGTGCCTGACTATAGAGTCACCTATGACTAGTGTGTTGGGTACGTTGTTTTGCCTTATTGGCTGTGGTTGAGTGGCACACTGAGTCTGTGGGCTATGTGTCATTTGGGTTGTGTTGGGGGATGGAGGTTGCTTGCATTTCTGCTTTGGAGGTCTCTGTTGCTTAGACAGATTATTATTGAAAGCCTCCGCAAATGTTTTTGTGTTACTGTGTGTGGATTTTGGTGGTGTAGATTTAGTGAGACTATGTGATGAGTGTGGTGTGGTGCAAATGTTTACCTTCTCCTCATGACTGTCAAGTTCAGTCTTGGTTGGAGAGAGCTTTACCTCCAGTTTGGCTAGATAAGTGCATCTCTCACAGGTTGTAGTGTTGGGTGGTAGGAGGAGAGGGTTGTCTGTGTACATGAGGCAATTTCTACATTGCCTCAGGATGCCCAGATTCATCAGATAGACAGGAGAGAACACTGGAAGCTGACCCTTGGACATGCCTGAATAAAAAAACTATTTTCCTCTAGATAAGTGAGGAAAGTGAGTACAAGAGCTGTTTTTCTCTAAGCAAGTGAGAAAAGTAAGTACAAAAACAGTTTTCCTCTAGGTAATGAGGAAGACTGAGTACTATAGTATAGTAGTTTATTTAGTGCTTACAAGTTCTGAACAAGTGCTGAGCATGAACAAGCAAATTTAAATGCTAAAACTAAGACTCTGTATCTGCACTAGATGAGTTACAGGACAGAAACAAGTGCAAATGCAGGCTTTCAAATCAAAAAGTTGAGAGAGAGATGGAAGATTGCCCAAACGACCAATAACTACAATTTCTGGGCCAGAACCACTCCTTATGTGGTAGACAGGTTACCTAGTGCTTACCACTCCCACTGATAAGCTAGAAGGCTTCCCTCCAACACAGAAAGGCTTGGGGGGCTCAGAAGCTTACATACAGTCCTGGATACAGCAAATCTGTATCTGGAACACTAGTTACAGGAAAGGTAGGAAACAAGCTTATAGTTTTTTTTTTTTTTTTTACAGAAAAGTAGCAAAAACAGTAGTGAAAACAATTCACATGCAGTGCAAGCTAGCACACTTGAGTATGCAGCAATATTAGACCAAACACAGTTTAAAAAAATGCAATTACATTAAAAAGGACTAAAAGCAAGTGCAGAAAGAGTTTATTAGGTAGAATGTGGTAAAGAGATGGGACTGGGGGAGTGTCCCAGATCAAATCTACAGTGAGGTGGGCAACTGCAAAAGCCACTAAATTTAAACTACAAACCAAAAATAGGAAGGGTGGGTGGGACAAAACAGTTTCAACAGAGATCTAAGCAACAACTAACAGTACAAACTTTAAAACCAAAAAAATATTCTCCGCTCTGTATATTTGCCGATCAGTCTCTCAGAGTTTCATACTTCTTATTGTTCAGAAAATGCATATTGATGCAAAACATTTTTTTTTTTTCACTTTTTAAGTCAGCGAGAGTAATATTTAAACATTGTCCCAGATTTTGGTCTTTTGTCTCTGATTCTTGAGTGCAAAAGTTGAGAACTCTGCCTTGGTATTTTATTAAGCTTTGCTGCACTGGATGTACGGCTAGTGGCAGCTGATAACAGGAATTATGGTTTTGCTACAATGAAGATGATGTAATCAGTACAGCATAATATGTGTTACTTATTGTTGAGAATATGTTTTGGAAGAATTTATTTTTTCAGAGATTTGTGAAAATGTGATATTTGTTTAATTTTAAAAACAATTTCACCTTAGTTGCTTCTGGTGTTATGTGCCCAGATGCAGTTAATGTTTTATGATTTATTCTAAGCATATATTTTACTGTTTGCTATTCTGTTACTAATTCCACTTGTTCACTATAGGAAGAAGCCTTAACATCTTCTTTTCCTTTCATATAAACAATTACTTTGTTTTTTTATGATGTCTGCTCATATTGATTGGGGATTTGTAAGCAAACATTTTGGAGATGTGTCACAGAGCTGAAACACAGACTAATCCCTAAAAGCCAATAAATAAGGACATTCGGACAGTTCCAGATAGTTCAGAAAACTGAAAAAACTAACACCCAACAGGCATTAGCATTAAAATTAAAAATGAATGTTATCAAGTAGTGGTACCTATTGTTCGTAAGTCACAAAGTCTTAAAACAGAAATCATGGACAAAGCCAACAATGGACATAAAGACCCTACATAGGTTCATAGGTGTGTTCAAGGTGTGTACTACGCTAATGACCCTGGAGCCTTTACAAGCCTAGCCCATAGGATTACCTTGGCATTGTGCCACCCCACCATAGTTCCCAGTGCCTCTGTCGAGTAGAGCCACTGGAGTGATCCCCAGGGTGAATTTTCTATTTCCCATCCACTCATCAAGATTTCTCTTGAAGAGGGCCCGTGAGGTGCTCTGTTTGACATGTATGGGAAGTCTGTTCCATAGCATGGGCAGTCTCTGGGTTATGAACCTGTCCCTCCAGCACTTTCTGTTGATTGTGGTAATGAAGTTGAGGTCTCTGGAGCGTGTGGT
This sequence comes from Protopterus annectens, assembly GCF_019279795.1. Taxonomy (NCBI): domain Eukaryota; kingdom Metazoa; phylum Chordata; order Ceratodontiformes; family Protopteridae; genus Protopterus; species Protopterus annectens. The sequence continues at coordinate 1,823,663,004 of NC_056726.1, read as the reverse complement.
GCGCAGTGCTTGGGATTTCTTTAGATGTAGCATTTATAACAGAGCTGGGTCATACATGGCTTTGTAAGTCAAGCAGAGATTGTCTCTAAGTAGGTGATATGAGACAGAGAATAATTGGATTTTTTTTTTAGTCTGTCCATATAGGACAAGTGTTTAAGGCCTAGGATCCACTTTGTGAGGTACTTTTGTGGCCTCTCTAGTTGTTCCGGGTATGTAGTGAGGTACATGCCAAATGGGGCATTGTACTCGATGACTGGCCTAATGAGGGAAGAGTAGAGAGAGATAATGACCTCTTTCTTTCTGGATACAAAACCCTTAGTAATGAGATGTGCCACATAGAAGGACTTTCTGACCACAATGGCAATGTGGTGGTCAAAAGAAAGGTTGCTGTCAACATGTGTTCCCAGATCTCTTATAACACCTTCTGTGTTCAGTGGACTACCATTGATGTGGCAATTCATGGTAACCGTGTTCTTCCCAAAAGGGATGGCAACACATTTTTGGCATTGAGCTTAAGGCCATGGTTCTGACACCAGTCATGGGTCTCAGTGAGGCCTTTCTATAGGATGTCAGCATCACTTGGGGAGTTAATAATAGCTCCCAAGTTGCAATTGTTTGTGAACTTTGTCAGCCAGAGTCCCTTCATGTTGGCTTGGACTTCAGAGAAGTAGATACAAATCAGAAGAGGACCCAGGACCGAACCCTGTGGGACTCCACTCATGACTGGTCAGCAGTCTGACTTGGAGTTAGCTACTTTCACACTGTGGGTTCTATCTGTGAGCCAATTTGCAGCCCACCTAATGATATAGGGGTTGATGCCTAGCTTAGTGAGTTTTTCTATGATTCCTGAGTGGGGAATAGTATCAAAGGCCTTGTAGGCTGTATGAACCACTTTGCCTTCATCCACAGCTCTGGTGACTGACTCAAAGAAGTCGACCAAGTTGAGCAAGCATGATCTACCCTTCACAAAACCAAACTGTGTGGGATCCAGAGTTTGGAGATTCCCTATATCCTTGTTTATTAGGTCCATGACGATGCGTTCCATAGCTTTACATATCAGACTCATCAGGCTAAGAGCGAGATAGTTCTCAGGGTCTGTAGTTGCTCCTCCTTTGTTGAGAGGGATGACTGTAGCAGTACACCATTTGGTAGGGACAAAGCCTGATGTGAGGCTGTGATTGAATAGGGCACACAGGTGAGGTGCCAGTTCACTCTGTAGTTCATGTAGAGCACAGCCAGGGATATGGTCAGGTCTCCTAGAAGCTGTATTCTTGGCCTTGGCCAATGCTGTTTTAACCTGTGCAGCAGTAATACTGGGTGTCTGGCAATCTACTGGTATTGTGATTGGTCCTTTGGGGGGGAAGGGTAAAGTTGGCACTGAATCTGTCGGCCAGTATATTGGCAATATCTGTTGGCTCGGTATAGGAGGTATCCTTGTGCAATAGCTCAGAGCAAATCTGGGTATTGCCATGAAGATTCTTTACATGACTATAGAGGGACTTGTGGTTATCTTTACTATCTGCTGCAATTCTGTTTTCATAGCTAGCTTTAGAGGATTTGATGAGGGATCTCAACTTTTTGTTGAGGCTGATAAGGGAGTTTTTCCAGTCTTGGGACTTTACCTTATTCCGTATTAGTTTCCTCCTTCTGTTGTAAAGTTTGTTTATGGCAGGGGGCCACCAGATTGGCTTCCTTTTTTGGAGGAGAGCGTCTTGGTTCTACTGGGTACGGCGAGATCCATGCATTTGTGTACGTGTTCGTACAGTGCATTGGTGTATGATTCGGCAGTCATGCAACTATTCTCCATTTGCATGGAGTGCCGTGAAGTTAACCACCTCTGTTTTTAGGAGCCCAAAGTTAGCTTTGGAGAAGTTTTTCATAGGGGTTATCTTTGTGAGAGGGGGTGGGGGGGTTGGATGTGGATTTCCATGGTGATTAGTTTGTGGTCAGATCTAACCAGGGAGGAGTTAACTACTGGTGTAGAGCAACAGTCACCCATATTAGTAATTACCAGGTCAAGGATGTTGCTACCTCTAGTGGGGGTAAGAACGAGCTGATCCAGGGCATTGGAATTAATTAATTCCAGGAAACATTGGGCAAGTGTATTGGTGCATGAATAGTTTTCCCAGTTAATGGAGGAGTAGTTGAAGTCACCCAGTATGAGAGTGTTAGGTGGGACCATAATATTCTCCAGGGTGCTTAGCAACATGGAGGGTACGTCCTGGGACATGTTTGGGGACCTATAGCAGGCTACGACCTGAATCACCATCTTATCCAATGTTAGCTGCAGTGACATGTTTTAAAAATCTAAGCTAACATAAGTGACATATTTTAAAAATCTAAGCTATTTATTAAAGTTGACTTTCAAAGAATATAAAGTGTGCAGTCTCTAGCATTAAGAACCACAAGCATTCATGATTTGTCAAAAAGTGACAAAATTTGTGAGAGGCAAAGTGAAATTCTGGAGCCAAATTAGTTTTGTCTCTGAAAATGATGGACCATTGACAAGTACAGTAGTGTTATGGTTCCAATCACTTCGCAAGTTCACAGGGTAGGGGGATGACATAATGGTTAAGGTGTTTACAATGTGGACACAAAGTACAGGGTTTGATTCTCACCTTTGGGAAGCACAGCTAGGCTTAAAAAGACCCCCTGGGATGTTAGCCTAGTAATTATCTATGAACCTAACAAATTAAACTTTTATAGCCTCCTTCATTGGAAAGAAAGCTCTATGTAAGAAGGTGATTTGAGTACATTGTGTGTGTGTGTGTGTGTGTGTGTGTGTGTGTGTGTGTGTGTGTGTGTGTGTGTGTGTGTGTGTGTGTGTGTGTGTGCGTGTGCGTGTGCGTGTGCGTGCGTGTGCGTGTGTGTGTGTGTGTGTGTGTGTGTGTGTGTGTGTGTGTGTGTGTCTGTGAGTGATAAAAGAATATCATAGACTTTTATCTGTGGACACATACATAACTCTTCTGGGTTACGGTAAAAGTCAGTAACTATCAACACCATCACATAGATGGATAAGTCCCTAACTATAGCTAGATCACCCGGGTTCGAATAGTGTCTCAGTAGTGTCAGGTACTAGAAAAGGATCAAGGATATCCTGGGAATGCTGGAGAGTGTGCACAGGCACACAAAGCAGCCAGAGTTACCTGGAGGAAACTGCATAGTATAGTCCTTATTTATTTAACTTTCCTCACAATCAAACCTCAGAGGTGTGTACAGGAGGTTACTATTGCTTGTGTGGGGTCTGTGGACAGTGTGATTATTATTTCTTTAACTTTCCTCACAATCAAGACTCCAAGGCATACACAGAAGGGCACAATAGCTTGTACTGCATAGGAGAAACACAATGGAAGGCATTACACATTACTGAGGGTTTTCCACTCTCTTCACAGTCAAACATTAGATATGCATGCAGGTGTCTATCTTTTGGGGGTAGGGATAAGGAGGCATACTTTGTATATACATCTGACAGCAACTAGTTGGAATATGTTACTGTGTTCTCTTTGTTCTTTCACTTTTGCCCAAGTCTGACATTCGATGGGTACTCATAAGTTGGCTGTTTTTTGAGGTAGGATTGTGGGGGCGTACTGTATGTATGTATGATGACAGAAACTTAAAATACATCATCTGGTTATTTTTTCCTTCATTTTCGTCCCATTTTAACACCAGAGGGATACATAGAAGGTAATTTGGGGGGGGGGGGGGGCAGGCACTATACCAAGATATAATTTATGTGCCCAAATATGCATTTTTTTCTTTGTTTATTGTTTTGTTAGTTTTGAACATTAAGCCTTGGACACAATTTTTTTCCCTTGAAAGTAAAATATATGATGAATTTCTTTCCTTGGTCATGATTTTTGTTCAGGCCATCATTAGATAAAACAAAGGTTGGGAAAAAATCTAAAATGTACCTCAGAGCATCAAGAACTCTAATGCATCTGGGGGCCCCAAGATCCCCATCTTAGATTCATAGGTTTGTAGGTAAATACTACACAATTAAATTGCAGACCATTAGAAGCCTAGGGAAAAAATATTCAAAAGTTTCCTCCAGTCTTAAGAAGGGCAAACAACAATAGACTGGTGGAGAATTTGGGCTTGCCTATTCAGTTATCTAGGTTTACTTCGAAAGTAGCAAGGGTGCTACTCTGCTTGGCATGCACTGGATGTTTGTTCCAGAGGAGGGGGAAACATTAGGATATGAATTTATCACCCAAACATGACTTATTTATCTGTTGATAAAGGTTTAGTTCCTTTAACTGGGTATTTGAAGTACTATTTGTTCTGTGAAGGAATATGAGGTCAAAGAAGTTTGTCTCTTTCATGGCTCAAAAGGTTAGTCACTGAGACTGAGTACAGAGAGAGAGAGAGAGAGAGAGAAGGCTGCCAATCTGTCCTGATAACTAAGATTTTTGAGTCCACTGATCTTTTTAGTTATGAATCTCTGAGGTCTCTCTTGTGTTGAATGATGTGTTTAGACAAATGCTTGGCAAAAGGTGCATTATATTCAGCAATGGGTCTGATGAGATACAAGTAAAGGGGAATTAAGGCTTTTTGTGATCTAGTGGAGATGTCTTTGGAAATTAGTTGAGCCAGAGAGAAGTCTTTCCAAACCGCTGTGGAGACACGATGGCCAAACTCCTTTAAAATAATGTCTGATTGGAGGGGTGTGTCACCTATATGGTATGTGACAATGTTCTGTTTACCAAAATGAAGTATGCTACCTTTTTTCACATTTAACTTGAGACCATTATTCTTGCACCGATTGTTAACGTTGTCTAACCCACGCTGGAACAATTGTGGGACAGTGGAAGTTTGAATAACTATACATAATTTACATTAGACTGCAAATTTAGATAACTATAGGCCAGGAGTGTTGTCCTGAGGGTCTGAGAAATGCATGCAAAATAGGAGAGGGATCAGTACACTGAGACTTGTAGTAAATCACTTGTAACATTTTTGTTTCAGAAGTAGCACCTGCAACTCTAACCACATGGGTTCACTCAGATAACCAGTTAGCTATCCACTATACAATATAAGATTTTATACTCAGATTTACAAGTCTGTCAATAATGCCTGCATGAGGAATAGTGTCAAAGGCCTTGGCCAGGTCCAGATATGATGCATGTACTACATAGCTGCTCTACACTGCTTTGGTGACTTTTCAAAGTCATTAATAAGATTATGGAGGCAGGATCTTATTTTTACAAACTGAATTGATGAGGGTCCATGTTGACTGATTTTCAATACCTAAATTGATGTGGTCTGAGATAATATGCTCTATAGCTTTGCATATTAGGCTAATAATACTGATAGGTATATAGTTATCACACTCTGTTGTTGGATCACCCTTGTGTAATGGCACTAAATCAGCAGTTTTCCAGACTTTAGGAATATAATCAGGCAACCTGGTATATTATCAGGCCTCATGGATGAGGTGTTCTTAGCATTTGAGAGAGTTGAGAGAACCTGTTCCATAATTATTAAAGCGATTATCAGAGATTGTGGAATCTATGGAACAGCTATAATTGTGGATGTTGTAAAATTTATATTAAATTTGTCAGCTAGGATTTTATCCATTTCATTTTTGGAAGAGTGTGAGCTATTTTTATGAAGTAACTCCAAACATTGTTGGGTGTTAGTTCTGACCTTCCTGAGATAGTTAAAGAAAGATTTGTAGTTATGTTTGGTTTTAATTATTATTTTTAAGTTCATACTCATTTCTGCACTTCCCAGTGTAGAATGAGGCCTTTTATAAGTAACTTATTTCTCTTGCTATATCATTTATTCATACTGGTATTCCACCATGGGGTAAATGTCTCATTATAGTTGGAATAAATAGGGAAGGCAGAGGAATAGGAAGCAACTTTAGTGATGGAATCCATCAAAGGAGGATTACAGCAGAATTTATCCAGGTCTAGTAATTGAAAAGGTTTGCTTTTGAGAATTCCCCAAAAACAAAGGCATTTACAAGGGAAGTACCACCTGTTTTAAATAAAAAGGTCATTCATTTATGGTCTAAAATAACAGGGCAGGATGATACATATGGAGATGTACAATAAGTGGCCATATTTGTGAGGACTAGATCCAGGATACATGACCCCATAGTAGGATGGTTAACTATATGGAAAAAAGTGTTAGTATTTATAATGTCAAGGAAATATTGGGCATACTGACTATTAGAAGTGTAGGTCAGCCAGTTTATTAAGGGATAGTTGAAGTCCCCTAGTAGAATGTTATTGGGTTTAATGGGGATTTCAGGTAACGTGTTAAGATACCTATTGTGTTCAGAAAGGGACATTGTGGTTGTTCCATAACCAGCTGTGGTATGGTAATTAGTCTTGCACATGGTGATTTGGACAGCTAAAATTTCAAAGGTGGAATCCCGAGGAACCTGTCATGAGGTGGTGATATCCTTGACAAATACTGACACCGCCACAGTTCCCAGGAGGTCTGAAGATGTAACTGAAGATGTGATAAGTACTATATTCAGGAATAGAAGGAGCTCTTTCATTGCTCTGAATCCATGTCTCTACAACTACACATAAATGAATGTTTTCAATTTGCAGATGAGCCTTAATTTTGGGCATTTTTTGTTCAGATTTCTGCTGTACAAATACTTTAATGTATTCCGAATTGGAATTTACTAGGCTAGAATGCTCATCAGATTCTGTCAAAAAAGGCAGTGTGGGGTAACAAAGGCTTTTTTCCAGAATGAGAAAACCTTGTTTAGAGAGGCATGGACCATCCCTTCCATAGCAGGAAGGCTTGTCAGCCATTTCATCCCAAGGTGACATACTGGATCCCTCCTAGAGTGACACTAGCTAAACAGCCAATTATTAAAGTCAATTAAATTGTATTTTAATATCAGCATCATTCTGAGTGATGGCAAAATACCACACAAGACCAGTGTCTTTCCTGCCTTAGATAAATAAGTAACTCAATCATATCCTTCTGTAGGTTCATCTGGGTAGAGTGCCTAAAGTCACTCACCTCCATGTGGACCACTATCAGGTCACAATCTTTTCCTTTAAAACTAGTGGTACTTTCCCCATAATTACCTTTGTTTTAGGGAATTCCTATATTTATCAGGATGGAGGGATCAAAGAACCCTTGCTGTGTCCCAAAGCATAGCTCCAGAATGTCAGCTATTTGTCACCCTATTCTTATCTGACCTGGTGAGGGTGGTGTCCAAATGCCTGACAAGTGAGTTACCTATTATTAAATATTACCAAGGTTAGATGCAGTCTCAGTGGGCTGTAAGGACTTTTGAGTTTGCACTCTTGAGACTCCTGGAGGTATGTCTAATAGCTGTGGGTGTGAAGGTGTAGTGATGCCATGTGAACTAGTGTCTGAGGTTTCTTACTCTTTAGTTTGGGAGGATTATGCAGTGTTTTCTTAACAACCTCAGCATAAGTTGGTTTAGTGGAAGTGCCCTGTGCTGTGTGTGTACATGTGTTGTGCTTACCAAATGTGTTCTGAGGTGAGAAGGTATCCCCCAAGTTAAGTAAATCCTTAAGCCTCTCACTTATTCGATCATTGTGAGGTACCAGTAAATAATTTTTGGTAAGCATTAGGGAATTTTTACACTGCTTCAAAATAACTAATGAAATGAGGCTGGTAATAGAAAAGGCAAAAGATGACAGAGATTCCATATTAGCTAGTGTAGATGAAGGGGTATAACAAGGACAGGTTAATTACTTCCTCTTTGTATAAGGCGAAGGTGGATAATTGACTGGACTAGAAAAGAAAAGCAATATGGGATACAGCTAAAGGATGAAAGGATATAAGGTATAACTACTGTAATATTCACAATATGTAGCAACAATAAGGTAATCAGTAGCAAGTGGCAAATTTAAATCAAATATCTTTACCCAGTAGGCTAATGTGGTCTCTACCTAACTAGTAAACACGATGAGCAATGGATAGTCTAGCCCAAAGGTATAGGGGTACAATAACTGTACTAGCTACAGATAATCTAAATGAGTAATTTCAGGTGTAGTAACTGTAGGATTATAGGATCTTAGGATCATAGGAGGTTACTAGGCTATTGGCCCTTAGGTCCTTATCAGCCTAGACCAAGAGTTTAGCTCATATTTAGACAAGTCAGCACCCAAAGACCCTGTCCAGCAGGGACACAGGTGGAATCCCAGGGATGTATTTTCTGTTTCCCATCCAGTTATCCAGGTTGTGCTTAAAATGGATAATGAGGTACACTGCTTGATGTGGAGACGGAGTCTATTCCACAGATGAGGGACACAAATCTCTCCTGCCAACAAGTCCTATTGATATCGCAGACCAGATTGAGGTCACGTGTACAGGTTACTCAAGTGGAGCTTGACTTGCGGATATACAGCAGTCTCATCAAGCAAACAGTTTCAGTGCAGTATCCATACAGCAGTCAGAGAAGTAATAAATGTATATCATATAGGCAACCCACTACTCTCTCATGCAGTACTGTAGATCAGTAACTTTAAATGATCTAGCACTACACTAATCAGTAGCAGGTAAAAATGCAACAAAAATAATGATCAGAAAGTGCTGTCAGTAACTGAGATAATAAGTTAATTCACTTTTATATACCTGAAGGGGTGATAGGCCATAAACCCTGGTATAAAGGAAACGCTGCTATTACACTGAAGCACTGTCTCAGTAAGTACAAAAATATGAATTTGTTTAAGCTGCAGCAGGGCCTCAAGTTCTGGCATTTTTCTATTTAGACACCTAGCATTGTTTAGTGCCACTATGATGTCCGAATCTGAATTTGAGTTTGCTGTTTTGGAATGTCCAGTATGGGGGCTCTACCTTAAAAAGAAACTATGGGGTAGCAAAGGCTATTTTCAATATACAGAAGCATTGGTTTGAGAGGTAGAACCCATTCATAGCAAAATAGTCTTATTTACCATCTCACCCCAAGCCAATACATACTGGATCCCTGTAGAGGGACACCAACTACTTAGTGAATTGGTATTATTAAGGTCACTGCCCACACTGCAGAAAGGTTAAACACTGTAGCTTTAGTTTATTATACCACAGAGGGAGCACAGTGAACTACTAATGCTAAATAGCTAAACTGTAGGGTCAGATAAAACATAATAGGGTTATGTATTACAAAATGCTCACTAATCCTTAGGACAGAACTGTTAACTTTAATCAATTAATTTGTAGTCATAGCTGTTTGCACACCTCAGGATACATCTACTCACCACAGGGCAGTCATTGGTCAATGGTTACTGGCTGTGGCCTGTAAAAGAACAGTAGTCACTAAGCAGTAATACTAAACAGGGTAGCAGCAGACCTAACAGAGCAGTTTTTAGGGTTAGGTTCTTAAATAACGCAGTCATCTAAAGCAATAGACGAAGCACTGGACACAACAGTCATAACTTCTAAAAGCAGAACAATCACTAAGCAATAACTCTGAACAGGATATTACTACACCCACCAGGCAATTTCTAAGCACTGGTCCTTAAATAATGCAGTCAACTAAAAGTGGGGGGACTGATCCTATAATTTGATGAGATGATTCAGTAAGTGTGACTGTTGAAACCTGTTTAACTGAAAAATCCTCTCAGTGAACAAACTCGATTAACTGACACAAATCATTTCTCTGACTTCATACTTTAATGTAAACCTGCACTGCTAACAGGAGTGCTCTTTAATACTGCTTTGAAGATCATTCCATATCAGTGCCATGTAACAAGTCAAAGGAAAAACAAAGTGATAAAAGTCTGGACATTACATTATAATTTTTTTTTTTTATTTGCAGTGTATCTTGCTAATAGTGTCTAACCCTCAAGTCTAGTAGATGCCAGTAATTCAGATACTAATGCATTATTAATCTCAAGTCCCTGCATATTGTGTACAAGAAAGTTATCATTCAACTTTTTTTGGGGGATGCACAATTTTTGCTGCACAAGCTGAAGCACTCTTTGTGCATTGACAGTTTTGATACATACATATAAACAGCTTGCAAAACATCCTGTCCTTTTTGAATGCAGCCCTCGTTCTGCTTTACATGCATGCTACTAAGATGAGTCATATTTGTCAAGATTATTCATGATACGTTGTTATATCAGTAGCCTTGCGTTGGTGTTGCAGCCATCTGTTTTATATATAGTCTACAGTATTTCTAAACACATAGCAGGCTGCCATTTTACAAACAGTTTTCAGCACTTCACAAAAACAAATTAATTTCTGGATTACTAGTGATAAAATAATTGTGCTGTTTGAGAGCAGTTTTCAGCATTTCACAAAGCTGAATTTCATTTCTGAATTATCAAAGAATTGATCTTTACAATTTTATTAACAGAAAAGACAACAATCAGCATGTTGTACCACTCCCACCTTTATACATAAAGAGGAAGTGGATAAATTATAGATTCTGATTTTTAAACATTTTTGACAGACAGAGAACTGCAAGAGCTTTCTGAAAATAAAGCATTTGTAACTGCTAACATCCACATGTAAAGCATACACACACACACACGCACACACACACACACACACATATATATATATATATATATATATATATATATATATATATATATATATATATATATATATATATATATATAGATAGATAGGTCATGACAGTGGTACACAAAGGGAAACATCAGATGTACTTATTTATTTTAATTTATATTTATTATTTAAAGCTACTAATGCTGACACAGGCCATGAACAGTAGTTTCACATCTTGATGTTGTAGATCATTCTGCTTGGATGGCTCCTTGCACTTACTTAGACTGCCGTTCGACAATGTTTAACCCAGCTACAGCCACTGATGTCCATCTACAAATACCTAGTGCTGAAGTTGCTTCCTGTATAGTTGTGCAATGCTCAGCATGGGGTGGTCCTACATAGGATCATAGGAGGTTACTAGGCTAATGACCCTGGGGCCCTTACAAGCCTAGCCAAGAGTTTATCCTCAAAAAGAAACTTCAGTCAGCACCTGTCACCCCTGTCAATGAGGGACACAGGTGGAACCCCTGGCACATATTGGTGGTTTCCCATCCACTCATTAAAGTTGTGCTTGAAGAGGGTCAGTGAGGTACTCTCTTTGACATGTATGGGAAGTCTACTCCAGAGACGGGGCAGCCTCTGGGAGACAAACCTGTCTCTCCAGCAGGTTTTGTTGCTGTCGCATATTAGATTCAGGCCTTTTGAGGGGGTAATGTGCAAGGAGTTAGCCTTACAGATATGGAGCATCTCTAGTAGGGCAGGGTCCAAAATTGCCTTGTAGGCAAGACACAGATCACCTCTGAGTAATCTGTATGATACTGAGTAGATGGAATCTTCTTGGGATAGGCTTATATAGGCTCCAGGGCCGTTAGCCTAGTACACACCTATGAACCTATGAACCTATGAACCTAGAGTGATAGTGATTTGAGCTTGTCCACATAGGACAGGTGTTGGAGGCCATGGATTCTCTTTGTGAGGTATTTCAGTGGCCTTTCCAGTTGGTGCAGATGTTTGTAAAAGGTACATACCAAATGGGGCATTCTGCTCAATTATTGATCTAATGGGGGAGGAGAATAGAGAGGTAATAACCTCTTTTTTATTAGATGCAATCCCTTTACTTATGTGATGAACCACGTAAAAAGGCTTTTCTGACCACTGCCGCTACATGATGTTTGAATGTGAGGATGTTATCAACCTGAGTACCCAGCCAGGTCTCTCACCACAGGCTGTGTGCTTAGGGGTTTGCCATTGATGTGGTAATCAGTGGGGGCTGTGTTTTTGCCAAATGGTACGATGACACAGATTTTTGGATTTACCTTGAGGCAATGACTTTGGCATCAGTCATGAGTTGCTGTGAGACTATCTCGCAATATGTTAACATCATTTGAGGAGTTAATGACAACACCCAGCTTACAGTCATCCACAAACTTGGTTAGCCACAGGCCTTTTGTCTTTACCTGGACCTTTAAGAAGTAGATGGCAAACAGTAGGGGTCCTAGGACAGATCCCTAGGGAATTCCATTAGTAACAGGTCTGCTATCAGAAGTGGAGGCATCTATTTTGACCTTGAGGGTCCTGTCGGTGAACCAGGTGGCCACTCACCTGAGCAGATAGGAATTTATGCCAAGTGGTGTTGTTAGCTTTTCGATGATGTCCGATATGTTATTACATCTTCACATATACTATTTATGCACATATATCATGGTGGCCTCTAGATTATGCTTGAATGTGTTTCTACCTGTCATGTGTATCCCTGGACATGAGTATAGAAGATGACAACTAACTCAGCCTGGTGACTGATACTTCAGTGTGCCTCACAATGGAGTCACATATGACAAGGAAGTTGGATTGTGTTGAGTTTTGCTTAATAGGCTTTTGAGTTAAGAGACTGTGAATCATACATGCATAAGTCTTGGTAGGTGCCACCTGAGTTGAGTGTTTGTCAGGTTGCTCAGATTTTCTTAGGTTAAATTTAGGAAACCTTTGTCAAGTCCCTGCATAATTTGTACAAGAAAGTCTTCAACCATTCAACTTATTTTGGGTGCACAATTTTTGCTGCACAAGATGATAGACTTGTTTCAGACTATTTTCTTTTTGGCTTTGACAGTTTTGATACATGCAGTATAAACAGCTTGCAAAACATCCTATCCTTTTCGAATGCAGCCCTCATTCTGCTTTACATGCATGCTACTAAGATGAGTCATATTTGTCAAGATTATTCATGATAAGTTGTTATATCAGTAGCCTTGCGTTGGTGTTGCAGCCATCTGTTTTATATATAGTCTACAGTATTTCTAAACACATAGCAGGCTGCTTAGAACAGTTTTCAGCATTTCACAATAACTGAAATTAATTTCTGGATTATAAAAGAATTGATCTTTACAATTTTATTAACGGAAAAGACAACAATCAGCATGTTGTACCACTCCCACCTTTATACATAAAGAGGAAGTGGATAAATTATAGATTCTGATTTTTAAACATTTTTTGACAGAGACTGAGAACTGCAAGAGCTTTCTGAAAATAAAGCACAACTTTACAACTGCTAACATCCAAATCTAAAGCATATAGTATTTTTATGCTAGAATAGGATTTGCTTTATAAGTTGCAATGCTATGTCACTCATTTTACAAGTAATACAGCCAAAAATAATATAATTAAAGAAACCTGTACCTTTAACTAACAGCATATCTTTTACTGATAAATAGCAAAAGGAAGCTTAGAAAAGCCCTAACTAGTAAAATGAACTGTGTTGCTATTAGACCTTTAGCTGCTGTATACTATGTTTCTTTTTTGTTATGCATTATATTTTGTAACACAAATGTGAACTTTGGCAATGAGTAGATGTGGAAATCACAAAATAAGAGATTCTAAGTCGTGTCCTTTTTTATTTCCATGAAAAAAACAGCACAAGTAAGGCTCGTGCATCTCTGCCAGTCACTTCAGTGCATAGACTCCTTTTCTGATGACTGAATTTTCAGCATCTTTTTTCCTTTTCTTTCTTTCATTAATTGTTTTGATTTAGTTGTACCTCAGATTATACTTTATGCATAAAAATGGAATATCTGAAGATGTAGAAAATGTAGAAGTGTAAATATTACAAGTTCATATATATATTTTATATATATATATATATATATATATATATATATATATATATATATATATATAAACACAATATATACAAGCAATTGCTATATTCAGAAATAAATAACTGCAGTGGTAAATACAAATAAAAAGTGCATTGTTCAACCGCACAATGCTACTTATACTAATGTTCCAATCGTGTATATAGGTAAAGGGCAGACAAAGTATCAGAGACATCTCAAGTCTGCATGGTGCAGTATCATTAAAATGAACTGCATATGAGTCTGTGGAGTACAGCAGGTGCAGAGATAAGTAAACCCTTGATATCTTTAAGAGTGTTTAGAGAATGGTGAGCGTTGTGATGAAAAAACAGGAATTTACTGAGAGAAGAGAGCATGGCTATGACAAATTAAGATACTGAAACTGAAACATCTGACAATACCACAGGCATCATGTTTGGGCATATGTATAATCAGATGCCTCTATCTATATATATATATATATATATATATATATATATATATATATATATATATATATATTATATATATATATATGTGTGTGTGTGTGTGTGTGTGTGTGTGTGTGTGTGTGTGTGTGTGTGTGTGTGTGTGTGTGTGTGTGTGTGTGTGTCTGTGTGTGTGTGTGTGTGTGTGTGTGTGTGTGTGTGTGTGTGTGTGTGTGTGTGTGTCATGACAGTGATACACAAAGGCAAACATGGCATGTACTTATTTATTTTTATTATTTAGAGCTGCTAATACTGACACAAGCCACGGACAGTAGTTTCGCTGGTTCCCATCCCATACTGTGCACATCATGTTGTTGAAGACCACTAAGCTTGGATACCACCTTGCACTTATCTGGACTGCAGTTTAACCCAGCTACAGCCACTGATGTCCATCTACAAATACCTAGTGCTGAAGTTGCTTCCTGTATAGTTGTGCAATGTTCAGCATGGGGTGGTCCTACTTACGTTATTACGTCTGTTTGCTTCATGTGTAGTATGTATGCACATATATCATGGTGGGCTCTAGGTTATGTGTGAATATGTTACCCCCTCCTTACTCAGCCTGGTGACTGGTACTTCAGTGTGCCTCACAATGGAGTCACATATGACAAGGAAGTTGGATTGTGTTGAGTTTTGCCTTATAGTATTTTGAGTTAAGAGCCTTTGGGGTTTAGGGAGGTTATCTTTAAGAACCTCAGTAGTTCTATGAGTTTGATCTGTATTTTATGTGATAGGAATAGAGTGATGTGTGTTATTGCCAATCTGTTTGCTGTTTGTAGTGGCTTTATATGACAGCTTTGCCACCAATAACATTGTAAAAATCAGAGGATGGCTATGAAAAACAAAATGAGGAAGATTTCAGTAGTTACATTTTTCAGTTTTCATCTGAGAATCAACAATGGGAAGAAAGATTGTTTTTCCTAATGGCTCACCAAAATGAAGTCTCCAAATAACATGGTGTATACTCAAATTAAACTGCTGTTTTGCTTATGATGATGGATATTTTTGGTATTGAACCTGTTTTTATTTGTTGCCTTACATGTTTTTTACAAGATGTGGGTTTTTTCAATTAAGAAAATTTGTATACTGGGGGAAATTCAAGACAATTAAAGTCATGAATATGCATATTAAATAAACACTACATTTGTTTATTACTGTATCATTTTTTGGCTTATGGATATTTTTTTACGAGTTTATTAAGTTTGTGAGCACCTGAGCGGTCAATAACCAAGTCCTGGACACTTATGCAAAATGAAGGCTTGCATTGATAGCTGTTATTTTCAAGGAACTGGTATGTTAACATATGCAAATTTAATACTGATCTAATGAACTTCAATCATACTTTGACTTAGGAATGGGGTCCATTCTCATCATAGTATTAGAAACCCAAAAGACTTGGAGAAATTAAACCCAATACTATTAAACACAAAACAAATTAAAAAGGCAAGAGTCGGCAAATCCACTCAACTGTTTTAATATTAGGGCTTTTGTCTGTCCAAGTCAAACAAACTTCTTCAAATAAATAATAAAAGGAAATTACATCCATTAAATAAAGAAATGTTTCTGAAAAGGTCTTATCCAGTTGTTTTAGTGGACAGTGTAATACAGGAGGTTATTGAAAAAAGGAGAAATGGGGTTTTTAAAGCCATTTTGAATGGCAATGAGAGGGTTGGAGGTCAACCCAATGGACATTCTTTGGTAATTACACACACGACCATTAATATCAACACATCCATGGAATTTAACACCACCTTTATTACCCCTTTTTCATCCAATGCAACTGTTTTGAAAGGAATTTTGACCAAAAATTAGGATTTGATATTGACTGACCTTTCAACCCATCATAGGTTAGGTGATAGACCAAGGATCACATATAAAAGGGGTTGTAATTTGAAGGCACTGTTGGAAAGACCTATTAAAAAACTGGTCACCAGTCCTGGTATGTATAAGTGCAGAAGATGTAACTTCAGCAAATACATCAGAATTGGCAAAAAAGTAAACATAAAAGGGAATCATCTTTCCATTTCAGGCAGGTACAATTGTGAAACAAATGGAGTGATTTACCTGGCTTTGTGTGAAATATGTGACTGTTTTTATGTAGGTAAGACTGAGCGGCATCTAAAACAGCACATTTACGAACACATTTACAACATTGGGAAACACAATCTCACCAATGAACTAGCCAGACATGTTTCTGACAACATCAATCACAATTTTTCTTTCTTAGTTTTAGAACTCCCTTTTGACCCCCTGGGGGCCCATGGTCCTTAATACTGGAAGAAAAGGAACTCATTTGGCAATTACGGCTAAATGCCTTCTGTTACCCAGGTCTCAATGAGAATTGCAATGTGAAATGTTTGTTAAATTTAAAGTCTTTAGAAAGATGACATAAATTGTTAAAGCAAATGTTTTTAAGTAGTTTGTATAAGTAAATGGCATTCTTTATATACAGGCATTCATACATATACTTACACACAATCTTCTATTCAAACACTTGAAGTATAAGTTTTCATTTAAACATTCAAAGTATTTATTTAAATATTTGAAGTATTATTTTAATGGAATCAGGAAGTGATGTCATAAGTATTTATTTAATGGATGTTATTTCCTTTTATTATTTATCTGAAGAAGTTTGTTTGACTTAGACAGACGAAAGCACTAATATTAAAACAGTTGAGTGGATTTGCTGACTCTTGCCTTTTTCATTTGTTTGAGTTGAGTTCGTGTTTTTCTGATTTCAACAGTTTATTAAACACAAAAGAAAGGGTGAAAGTAGAAATGATGACTGGTAATGGAGAGGTTAAAGAAACAGAAACTAAAGTTATAGATTGCCTATGAAGTGAAGGATTTAGTTTAGAAAATCCAACTCAGGTAACATCACAGTATGATGGAATAATGAGTTCCCCAAATTAAGGCAAAACTGGAAAGGGAAGAATCTGATCGCTTTCCACATGAAGACGCTCTGCAGCCTTCAGTAGGAAATCAGTACAAAAGTTCAGCTGCACAGGAAGGGAAGAAGCAGGAAACAGTGGCAAATCTGATGCTGTCAATGTTATGGAGTGATAGGCCAGTGAGTTCCCACATGAAAGAGCAATGGATAATGCACAATACAGCTGAAGAGAATATGCACAGGAAGATGTTCTGGAACTTTCTCTAGAATGCCTGCAAGAAACAGAGAGCAAAGAATGCACCTTCAGTTTAGAAGAAAATAATCTAAGGGAAGAGTTGTTTGATTTAATGTAGATGGACAGATATATTAAGACTGATAAAAGAAATAGATTAGAGAAAGTAAATAAGACCCAAAATGTTAGAAGTCTGATAAAACAGATGAACACGGTAATCGAGACTATCAACAGAAATTCTTGTGATATAACAGAAGTAAATAGGATATATTACTGTGCAGCTAAATTAATAGCAGATAAAGTCTTATCACAAAAATGAAGAACAATAAGGGAAAAGGAGGGAAGAACTAAAATGCCATCATGGAGGCATCAATAGAGAAAACTATAAGCAATTAAAGCAAGGAGTGTCACTGTTGGAAGATAGAAAAGAGGGAACAGATCAACAAAAATACTTAGATGTGATAAAAGCACCATGCAGTATGAGAACAGACCAGGATCTATCATACACTATTCCAAATAATTAACTAAAGATATCAGCACAGGCAGAAAAACATAGAAGATATGTAAATAAATATTAAGGAAGGATACAAAATAAGCAATTCACCGATGACCTATAAAAGTTTTATAGAGAACTGGAAAACAAAATAAAAGGAAAGAAACACCATCAAAATAGAAGAAATACATACATTTTGGAGAAATACTTATGAGGATCCTCTGGAATATAACAAAGACGCTGAATGGATAGAAGAAGTAAAAGAAACAGTAAGAAGTTCAAATGCACAGGATATGAAATGGGGCAAAGTAACGGCCAGAGAAATTGAAACAAAATTAAGAAAAGCCCCTGACGGGATAACCCCAGGTCCAGATGCAGTACTTAACTTCTGGATAAAAACATTAACGTCTTTACACGAAGATTTAATTTTAAGTAAGAATTACTTATAGGTGCATCCCAAAAAGACATCAACCTGGTTAACAACAGGAAAAAGTACTCCTCCTTAACAGGAATTAGGAAACAGACCCCGGGGATCACTTCTGTGGCTCTGCTCGACAGTGGCACAGGAAAATAACTTTCTTGGGTGGCGTACGCCAGGGAACCTTGTTGGCTAGACTTACTTAGGCCCTTGGGCTGATGGCCTAGTACCTACCTATGAACCTATGAACCGTGAACCTATAAGCCAGCCTAAAAACTAAAGTTATACAGATGTACAAGATACACCCTACATTGATTGACTACATTATACTGACCATGAAAGAGTGACAAACCACTTTGCAATTAAGTTATGACAAAGGGCAAAGGGCAAATTATTATCCCAAAGATAAAAATTCAAAGGGGGATATTCCAGGGTGATAGGACAGGTAGCTTACATCCTTCTAAGTTGGGAATTGCTGATTGAAAGCTCAGTGTCTGTTATTCTAAAAGTGTATTAGTTCTGGTTTAAGTACTTGGGCTCCAGGCCAGTTATTTTACATTAAGAAGGTTTGTGGTCTGCACTCTTGTGGGAGGAGAGGCTAAATTCTACCCTTATGAGCTGGGAATTTCTGGTTAAAGACTTACTGTGCCTGCTCATTTGAACGTTTTTTTTTCTGATATTGGTGCACCTTGTCTGCTGTAGCATAGACTAGATTCAGGCCTGCTGAATCTAGCTTTGTTTGTATAACTTGAGCACTAATCCAGGCCATCTTTTTTGGAGAAGGTTCCCCTGCACCCTCGTGGCAGGAGTGTATGGTTAGAACTTGTCAGATTAAAGACTGCTGGAACAGGGCTCAGTTTTGAGTTTTTTTACTGGTTAATTGGGTAATTCCACAAACTAAAAAATAACAAAATAAACCAGTGAAAAACACCAAAGGCAAGTGAACACCAAGGAAGGTTACTGAAGTTGGGGCACTGACCCCTTCGAAAGCGCTCATTAAATTGGAATTTTTTAACGTTCAACAGTCTGCTGAGTAACTTTCCTTGGTGTTCACTTGCCTTTGGTGTTTTTCGCTAATTGGGTAATTTGTTTAAATCAGTTTGGTCGTATTCTATTGTTATATATATATATATATAAATGCACTTTATTCATCTGCTTTTACTGTAATTGTGTTTCTTACAGCTTTATTACCTTATTTTGCTTGTGCTTCTTCTTAAAAGTATTCAATTGTATTATTCTGCTGCAGCTATTAGTGCTTGGTAGTAGCCTGATTAAATTGTAACTGTTATTCTAAGCCTTTTGGTTTAAGCACTTGGGCTTCAAACCAGTTGTTTTACATTACGAAGGTTTGTGGACAGCATTGTTGTGGCAGGACAGGCAGCTTACATCCTTCTAAGTTGGGAATTGCTGATTGAAGGATCAGTGTCTGTTATTCTAAAAGCACATTAGTTCTGGTTTAAGCACTTTGGCTTCAGGTCAGTTATTTTACATTAAGAAGGTTTGTAGTCTGCACTCTTGTGGGAGGAGAGGCTAGATTTTGCCCTTCTGAGGTGGGAATTTCTGGTTAAAGGCTTATTGTGCCTGCTTATTTGATCTGTTTCTTTCTGAAATTTGTGTGCCTTCTTTGCTGTAGCCCAGTAGTAAGTAGTTTATTGGCCATTATGGGCTAATTTCTATCTCTTTCATTTTCGTTATAAAAACCGCAGTATATGTCTACAAAATGGTTTGCATAGTAGAGTGTGGTTTTGCAAAGGGAATTGCAACACAAAAATGATAGTATATCTAGCTTTATGTGCAAAATGTTCTGCATTCTATATAGGAAAAACTAAGAGGGCTCTCAAGGATAGAATGTATGAACATGCTCATGGTATTAAGATCATAAAAGAGGCTAGTGCACTATATACGCATTCCATTAATTGTCCTGGTTTTAATGGTTTTAAATTTGGCATTATAGACATGGTTAAAATTAATCCTAGAGGGGAAGATGTTAAAAACTTATTGCTGAACAAAGAATTAAAGTGGCAGTTAAGGCTAAAATCTAACATTTTCCCAGGCTTGAATGAATATATCACTATTAAACCAGTGTTATTAGCTAAAGCTTCACAAGTTTAAACATTTCACAAGTTTAATTATTTTTTAAGGTATGATGTGTGTATTATTATTATTTTTTTTAACATTATTTAGTTATATAAGGTTATTTTAAAGTATTATCAAGGACTGAAAGTATATTATATTAATTATACAAGTGGATTTACAAGAATTTTATTAAAAAGGCATTGTGTATCTTTAAATTTTAATTAGACTTAATAGAATAAGGTATAAATAGTTAAGTAATGTAATGTGGACATATCTGATGAAGTCTTGTACTCAAGACGAAAGCGCTTATCCTATTTGTGAATAAAAGATTTTGCTACCACTCATGGATTTGGACCTCTGTTCTGTGGCTTTTGAGTTTCTACAATTATATCGTTAGGCTTATAGATGCCCTCGGGCAGATAGCCTAGTACTTACCTATGAACCTATGAACCTATTCTTTGTCACTGCTGCTGTTTTGTCTTGCCCTTAACCTGTTAAGCTGTCTACTTAACAGATTAAGTATTGGTTATAATTTGACTCCAAGAAAACATCCAAATATAACAACTTATCTTCTTTTTGTAGATTACTTAAAACTGTATAGTTCACCAGATGAGGAGCTGAAAACACAACTGCAAGTGGCTAAAAAAGTTGTCAAATGATATACAAATGTCATTTGGTCTTGATAAATGTGTAAAAGCAAAATTTAAAGCAGGAAAGCTGCAGCACCAAGAAAATATCAGTCTTGGATAAGAATGTGATATAGAAGAACTTGAGCAGGAAGGAGCATATAAACATTTGGGAACTGATGAAGGTTCAGCAATAATACATGAACAAATGCAAACAAATCTCACTAAGGAGTATTTCAGAAGAGTAAAACTAATACTGAAAACAGCCCTAACATCTAGGAACAAAGTCCAAATTATGAACCAATTTGCTTTTTCTGTTTTAACTTACTGCTTTGGTGTGATTGACAGGCCCCAAAAGTTATTGGATCAACTGGACAGAAAAACAAGAAAAATGTTTCACGTTTATCAAATAATATATAAAAATCTGCATATACCAAGATTATATATTCCTCACTCTGAAGGAGGTATGGGCCTCCTTGCCATTGATTATATGCATAGATCTGCAATTGTGGGACTGCATACATATCTGGTGACCTCACCAGATTCAAACATAGTGAAAGTTTTAAAACATGACAAGAACTGACTTCTATCTTCCTAAAACTTGACTCCTCTAACTCAAATCGTATCACCTATTTTATTCTCCAGTTTCAACTTACTCTAACTTATTCCTCCTACTTACATCATATCCCCCTGTTATGCCTCCCACTCAATTCACTATTCTCTACCTACTACTGAGATATATATATATATATATATATATATATATATATATATATATATATATATATATATATATATGTACACACACACACACACACACACACACACACACACACACACACACACACACATACACCATTGGAGAGTTTTCTAAATCTACCTAATATTACTGTTTCTACAGCCAATGCATCTACTGCTGAAATTTCACTAACCCTCTGCTAACCAGTCTGTAATTTTACCTAATACTGCTCACTCAATATCATATGTACCTTGGATTAATCCTTCTGAACTACCTGTGTCTTATATTATTTCCCTACATCACCATGTTTTTAAAATGCTCTGTATTGTGTTTATACTGCTTATTATAACTATGTATTTTTGTTACAAACTGCTTTTTCCAAATATCTGTATTTTATAATATTTCCCTGCATCAGCAATGTTTTTACAATGTACTATTTTGCATTTATACTGCTTGTTATAACAATGTCTTTTGTTAATAACAATTGCTGCCAAATATCTTTATACCATATATTATATTATATTATGTTATATTATATTATATTATATTATATTATATTATATTATATTATATTATATTATATTATATTATATTATATTAATTGTTTTTTGTGGAGCTTTTCTACAAGGCCTCCACTGAAAATGGGTTCTTCCTGGCCCAGTGAACTTTCCCAGTAAACAAATGCCAATAAATAAATACGTTTAAGATGTCTTCCCTGCTTAGTTTAGCAGAAGCATATCGGTGTCAAGTGGAAATGAAAATCAAACCAGAAGTAGACAAAAATCAGACAGCAACTAAATATGCCAAAAAACAAAACAAAGAATATAAAGAGAAGGATCAGATGAGAAGGAAAGAAATATCTAAAGTTTTCTGTTTCACTATTACATTCCAGACACTCATTGCTGGCTGCTTATTAATGCATATAATTGCACAAAATTGATGAATTTGAACTACTGGCATTTTGCTTCTTGAAGGGAGAAAAAGATTGCATACGTAGAACTACTATAAGTTAGTAGTATAGCTGGCTTATTTTAAAAGCCCACTATAATTGTGTCATCAGTGTGGCAAATTGGTCTGGCTTGCAGCAGCATGTTTCTTGGAAAGCAGAAATGGATTTGTGGTACCAAAACACATTATTAGTCCTGCATGGAAATTATCATGTTTGTGTGAATGCAGTGGTTTAGCCAAAATACCATTATCTTTGGTAAGCTAGCACTGTAAGGCACTGGGATGAGAAGGAGATGGGTGAATCCCTGGAAAGCCAATGGTTATACCTCTGTTCTTTATTGTATAGGTGTATAGCCTACTTGGGTGTGGCTGATGCTGCTCATAGCCCTAAGACAGCAGTGTGCATTTGCTACATGGTAAAAGCTAAATCAGTTCATAATTATTAATATTCAATACAAAATTATGAACCAAAAGACTGTTGCCCCTTTCCCTGGCATAATAATTGGTGGCAACAATGCAAAATGAAAGACTGCACCCTCATGCATTAGTTGCTGACAATGGCGACAATGTTGTGGATATTGTAAAATGGCCTTATTCAGTCTGCCAATCAGTTTTTACATGCTTCTCTCTCTGTTCCAGGCAAACATTAATCCCTACTCCCATAGTTCTTTAGTGAAGTCACTCTCAGTGCAGCAAGACTGTAACTGCTCCAAGTGACACCCAGCCACAGGTATTCATAATCCTAGGGATCTGTTTTCTATTTAGTCACAACCCTCCCTGTGGCATCTAATGTAAACACTCACATTACTGCATGAAATTTCAGTGCTCCCCTGGTGTACGAGTATTCCCCCACACATGCAGTGAGAGCTACTATCACCAACTTTGGAGTTCCAAGACCATGTCTCCAGTTTCTAGTTATATCATCATCTCTGTGGAAGCTTCTTCTTGCTGGTGACAGGCAAACAACTAGGCCACCACTCTCCTGCCAGCATGGGTGACTCAGCATTGGCCACTCACTCTTCCCTCCAATATCTTAGTTGCTACTTGTGCTCAGATCATCTGGATCACAATCAGGGCATTATCCATCTGAGCCATGAAGCCAGACTTACCTGCAGAGTATTTTTTTCATAACATATTTATGTACCCTTGCGGCCACAAATTAAATATAAAGAAATATGTACTGTACAGCAGTTGCTTTATTTCTTTCACAGAGAGTAGTTAGTTAAAAGGCAAAGTAAGCTGTACAGGGTATGGTAAAAGTGGTACAACCGACTAAAGAGTACAAATAAAAGGGACTTTTACATGCTGAACTGAGAAAGGATATGTTGATAGTTGCCTTGTGTGTAGCTGAAGCTCAGTCCATGAACCTATAAATATGTAATGTACAGACATAGAGCAACTTAATATGTCTCTAGATTTATAATTTGACCCAGCACAATAAGCTAACAGTTTGTTTTTCATTAACTTACTTAGAAAGAGGGAGGAGTTTAGTGTGACCCCTTCAGGCTAAAGAACAAAACAGAAAAAAAGAAAATAATAGTTTCATTAATATATATTTTTTTACATAAATAGTCAGAACTTGTATTTGACAATCTTAATTCACTCATATATATGTTATTACTGCAAAGCCAGATTTAGAACAGCATAACAGCAAGGCCAATCACCGCATCTACAAACAGCCTCCTTGTCCATGACCTACATAAAGTATCTGGTTTGTCCTTGCCAGGTTTAATAATAATAATAACAATAATAATAATAATAATAATAATGTTTATGTTAATGTATTTTTAATGCACCCACACAGTCACATCTTGTATTCTGTCTTGTGTTACCCAACTGCAAAGTAGACCTGCAAACCTAGAACTTCATAGCAAACAGCAGGGCTGATCATTTCACCCACAAACTGCCCCCATACCCAAATCACTTCATCCATAAACAGCCCCCATACCCACTCCCTACCTACCTTAAGTATTTGGTTTGATCTGGTCAGGATGTAAAATAGTGTAAGACATATTAGATTAAAACAATTTCATCTACAAACAGCCCCCATATCCAAACCCTACCTTCTTAAGTTTCTGGTTTGACCCTGCCAGGATAAAAACGTAGTGTAAGTCCTATTAGATTAAAAAAAAAATCATCCACAAACAACCCATGCCAAAATCATTTCATCCACAAATAGCCTCCATACCCAGTGCCTAACTTCCTAAAGTATCTGGCTTGACCCTGCCATGATTAAAAAAATAGTACACTGGTAATCAACATGTATGGAGGATGTAATAACCATGAAAGTCACCACTATAAGAGCTAATCAGAAGCCCTGGCTCACCAGGAATGTCTATGAGTTACTGAGGGAAAGAAACACAGCCTTTAAGGCAAATGACAAAGAAAGATTAAAGGTGGCCACTTCACATCTGAAAAAGGGCATCAAAGAGGCAAAGAGGAAGTATGGGAGGAAAATTCAGATCTGCTTCCAAGATATGAAGGACAAAAGAAGCCTAGGCAGGGTATACAGCAGCTCAAGGACTATAAGACCAAAACATCCCAATGTGATGACAGCTTGGAAATCCTAAATGAACTGAACTTCTTCTTTGGCAGATTTGAGGAGAAGAACAACACTGTACCTTCTAAAACATACACTGGCAAAGAGTAGATAGTACTCACCTTAAACTCCAAGGAGATGAGACTTCAGCTTAAGAAGGTGAATCCTAGGAAGGCTGCTGGACCAGATAACATACCTGGCAAGGTGTTGAAGGGGTGTGCTGATGAGTTATGTCTGGTACGGACAGACATCTTCAACTCATCCCTTACTGTGAAGAAAGTTCTCTCACACTTCAAGGAAACAGGTTTTGTCCCACTTCCGAAGAAACCCAACCCTGCCTGCCTCAATGACTTCAGACCAGTCGCCTTAACCTCAAATGTCATAAAGTGCTTTGAGAGGATTGTGAAGAAACATCTATCTGCGGGTCTGCCTAAGTCCTTCAATCCACTACAGTTTGCATACCAGGCAAATAGATTGACTGCGGATGCGATATCAGTTGCACTACACCTTGCAGTAAAACACTTAGAAGGGAGGGACTACTATGTAAGGCTGCTGTACATTGACTTCAGTTCTGTGTTCAGCAGTATGATACTGATGCAGCTGGTGGATAAGCTTGTGAAACTCAGAATAAACAAGCACCTATGTTAATGGACTCTTGACTTTCTGATTGGTAGACTCCAATGGACTTGTGCTGGAAACAACACCTCTCAACGCATAGTCCTGAATACTGGTATAACCCAGGGTTGTGTGCTCAGCCCCTTGCTCTTCATCATCCTCACCCATGACTGTACTGCAAAACATAACTCAAACCATATTATAAAATTTGCTGATGATACCACAGTCATGGGTCTCATTAGTGGTGGGGCTGAACATAACTACAAGGATGAGGTAAACACTTTGCTTGCCTGGTGTGACAGGAATAATCTGGACTTGAGTATTAATAAGACCAGAGGAATGATTATGGACTTCAGGAGAAAGGCAACAGTTTCACCGACTACTCACTATCAAAGGGGAGGTAGTAGAGAAAGTCAAAACAACCAAGTTCCTGGGCCTTCACATCTCAGATGACCTCTCCTGGACTGTTAATTCCAACCATATAGTCAAGAAGGCTCAACAGAGGCTTCACCTCCTGAGAAAACTCAAAAAGGCCAGACTCCCCACTGTCTGTTCTTACCACTTTTTACAGCAGAGCTATCAAGAGCATCCTCACTAGCAACTTCATAGCATGGTACGGCAACTGCACAGTTGCTGAGAAGAAGAAACTACAGAGGGTGGTGAGGGTGGCTGAGAAAATCTTGAGCACAAACCTTTCCTACTCAGGAGGTTTTCTTTACAGGAGCAAGAAAGAGAACATACAAAATACTAGCTGATTTGACCCATCCGGCCCACAACTAATTCTCACAACTTGCATTTAGAAGGAGGTACTACAGCTTCCCCTGTAGGACTACCAGATTCAGGAACAGTTTGTATCTTACAGCTGTGAGACTTATTAACTTGGACACCAACCATAATTCCTGATACATTGAAGCCTTTTTTTTCATTTAATCCAGCTGCTTTGAGCAATTACCACCAGTATTACTATTATGCAATATGATAGCTATACTGAGTCATGTCTAAGGTTAACAAGTACAATACGGTAACTAAACAGCTGCTATTCACTAGTCTCTATTTATTCTCTATCTTTTTTTTTTTCAAATATAATTTTTATTGCATTTCACTTCTATTTAAATACAAGAAAAGAATGACACAGAAAATATACATACAAGCTACTTGGAATATCAAGTTTCAGTCGTCCAAATACAATATAAATAACATAAATCATCAATGTTAGGGTAACAATTATACAAAATTGTCTGATAATCAAGCTGCTCTTAATGGGCTGTAAAACAGACGTTTACATAAAGATAGTATACAACATATTGAAAATGTGACATTAAAACATTGCAACCAGATATTCAAGTCTACCTAAATAAACATTCTGTCTTGCACTAACTATGTACAATATATACATTGATGTCACCTTAATGTTCATCTTATATGTGTTTGCCATGACCTGTACACTATTATTGTGGGCATTTCTATAATAATAGACTTTAGTTTCCCTTAATTATGTAAAGTAATATTGATGGTGAAGTCTCTTGGTCATAAATCAATTTTGTCCTAGGATTTCTAAAAGCTTTTTCCAATGTTTCTGATAGTAAGATAGTTTTTTTTGGCTTCTTGTAATTAATTTGCTGGCTAATAAGTATTTTATAGCCATTCCTTTAAATTCTTCCCGTGTGATTTTACTTCTGTCTAACCAATTTTGGGCTATATATGATTTGATCATTACACACAATGTGACTATGATGTGTTTGTAAAGGGGTTTGGTGGTGGGTATTTATTTATTACTTCTCATTGATAATGGGTACTGAGTGTGTTTATGTAATGTGAACTACCGTTTGCATGTCATACGTGTTGTTATTTCTTTCTTATGTTATTCTCTAATACCTCTATATCTATGTTATTTGCACTGCATTTCTCTCATGAACTGACATTTGTAATTCCGTTTAGGCTGCATTTGTGTGGTCCTAAATGACAATAAAGTTTCTTTGAATCTTTGAAACATTACCAGATTGTCCTCCAAGCGTTTTTCTTTTTGTATTCAAACTTGAAAGTCATAATAAGGAAGCAAATTGTTTTTAACACATGAGATAAACAATAAGTCTTTTTCCCTGACAAATTAAAAAAGATTTCTTGCAAAAGTCACAATGACTCTCAGCTCGCATAACAATTTTGCAATGTTCTTACATGAAAAAAAGAATTGTAGATAAAATGGGCCAGTTCTGAAGCATTCCTGGCTAATGAGCAATGGTGTTGCTTCACAGCAAAAGTCCACAATAAATTCTTTCTGACACTTTCTTGTGCTTCTTAAAACCATTACGTTAAAAACACACATCCCACAGCCAATATGGCTATTTTCTGCTGCAAAGATGTTACAAAAGTAAATAATTTTTCTCCACACAAAAACCTACAAAATGCTTGCAGGAAAAGAGCAAAATGAAGAATTCTTCTTCTTCTGGCTTTTCCCAGTTAGGGGTTGCCACAGTGGATCACCTGTCCGCTCATGTTTGGCAGTGGAGTTTTACAGTGTCGAGTTGCCAGCCTGGCGCCCAACCTTCCACAGAAGGCGCACACACACACACACACACACACACACACACACACACACACACACACACACACACACACACACACTCACACCTAGGGCCAGTTTAGAGTGTCCAATCCACTTGCAGCATGTCTTTGGGATGTGGGAGGAAACCGGAGCACCTGGAGGAAACCCACGCGACCACAGGGAGGACATGCAGACTCCACACAGAAGGCACCCCAGCCAAGGATCGAACCAGAGAACCTCTTGCTGTGAGGCAACAAAATCAGGGACATTTGAGAGCTATACACACATATAAACAAACACACACAGACGCACGCACACACACACACACACACACACACACACACACACACACACACACACACACACACACACACACACAGAGTTTTAAATAAACCAAATACTTTACCTTCCTACATGCTAGCCTGGCTCACTAGCAGAAAAAACTTCCCCATGCTTATACCCCACATTAAACACCATACATTAAACCTTTCTTCCTCTTTCAGTCTGAGGCTGACTCAGTCATATAAGGCAGTCTGAGCCAATAGTAAAGGTCACTCGCACCTTCAGGCAGTAGCCTAGTGAAGCAGTTGTAGAGCGACATCTCTGATATCCTCAACTGCTGTACTGATTGGTGGGCCTGCATTTGTGAAGCCCCAAGCTAAGCTGTTTTCAAAACTGCTTGGCAAATGAAATATGCTGATTTTGCTTTATTTTATTTTTTTAACTTGAAGCACCTCAGAACTCTGAGCATATGCATTCACAATGCTTCAAGTGTCCGAGAGAAAAAGAAAGTTGATTTAAATTTAGAAAAAATAGTCAGCAGTCAAAATTACTGTCAATTCTGTTATTTTTTATTTTTTTTTTTTTGGAAACTGGGGTACTGAAGCTCAGAAAGTACTACATTTCACACCTTTGCAGAGGGCAGATTAGGAATGGGCCAAAGCTGAAGACAGAGGTAAAAAAGTGAAATCTATCTAGCCCACAGGGTACAACTGCATGAGGGGTTTACCTATCACTACACATGGTATGGCTATAAGGGAACCCAGGAGGGGCAAAATAAACCAACACAACAGGTTCACACAGGCAAATAAGAAAATCACTAGTTTTAGTTTTTTATTGTACACCAAAGTCCCACAGTCTTGGAGTTATATGTTTGAGCATAACCAACGGGGGCATGTATGGTGTAAGTATTCACAGTGACAAGGTGAGAAACAACAGCTAAGTTGAGGAGCTAGCAGAAGTGACACCATGGCATTTGTGAAATGTATTATATTAGCAAGCTTTTCCCATAGAGCACTGTGTCCTATCCTGGGTGAAGGAAAAGAAACAATTGTTAGGCTAATACTGCAACAGACATAACTATTGCTAAACCTATAGTTGTTGAGCAGAGCAATATTAACCAGGATAAACCTTTCATTTAGGGCTATTGGAGGAATTCCATGTCAGGTACTAGTAATCAGAGTTCTGTTGGCCTGTGAAGGAAAGTGGAGAGCAAGCAGATTGTAGTGTTTGATTATATTCTAACAGATGTTTTAATAGGAAATTATTTTGATGGCATAGTGACCTGTGTGCATGCACTTGCATGCAGCCAGTCACAGAGACAGATGTGTAGAGAAGACTACAGATGATATAGAGCTAGTCAGGACAAAGATCACCAAAAGAGGCTGAAAAGGTGACTGTTTAAAATGGAAGTGTTGGGGGTAGCAACAAGCCTGACTCTGAACCACAGCTGTCAAAAGGTGCTGGACTTCCCTTGAAAGGGGCTGCAGTAAGAAATGAGCTAGGTGATAGCAACTAGCCTGAATCAGAGTCACAGCTGTCAAAACAGATTAGACGTAATTTGGAAGGGTGACTGGGGAAGATCACAAAGGGTTAAGAAAAGCAGAGCTGTCACGTCCTACTTTGCAGGACTTATGAGAGGTAGCCAAGGAGGCTTTTGATTTTCAAGGGCATGGGAGTCTGTATAGTAGGATGAAGGGTTATTGTACAGAGAATGGGCTCCTGAAGGAAGAGCTAGAGGGAGAAATGATGAAGCGGTTGGCACGTCCATGGACCAACCATTAGTCATGCCTGACCACAGCCCATCATATTAATTTCTTAGGCTATACTGATATAACGTGCATAAAAAGATGTTGTACACAAAGTTTTTATTGACTAAACATTACTAAAGACATAACAAGGTACTACAAGGCATGTGAGCAGTGTCAAAAGGTTAGCATCCCAGGAAACAAAGCCAAGGCTGCTCTAGTACCCTTGCCTGTTACTGAGGAACCCTGTCAAAGGGTGACTATGGACACTCTAAGGACTGATATACCATTAAGAGATATAACTTTGTAGTGTGGTTCACTATATAAACAGGAGCCCTGAAACAGCTTATGTACCATGGATTGAGGCAGGAAAGGTGGCAAATGCTCTGTTAGAATTCTTTTTAGTGCAGTAGTCCTTCCCCAGAAAATATTGACAACTAGAGGTGCTAATTTCATGCCAGACATGATGACTTATTTGGGGAAGTGTTATGAGGTAAAGTAGCTATAGACTGCCTCTATCATCCACAAACAACTTTATTTTTTATTTATTTGTTTATTTAGCATTTGTTTACCAGGAAAGTCCGACTGGATACAGGTCCTTTTTCAGTGGAGGCCCGGGGAGAAAAGTTCCAATTGTAAGTAGTAAGAATTAGATATTTTATTTATTTATTTAACATGTGTTTACCAATGATCTCATGGACAGGCTTAAGTCTAGTCTTCCTATTTAATTGGGAGCATTCATAGTCCAGTTTAAGTGCGAGTCGGACTAATGTTTGCCCCTCTCCAGTTTGCATATATAGAGAGGTTCTTTTCGCCTTTCAAGCTATTTTATGGTCACAGGGTGAGGGGCCCTTACATTTAATGTGTGAAGAGTGGAAGGGTGAATGTGATTCCCACAAGGACTCTGTTGTGGAACATGTCCTAAATTTCAGGACTAGGATGATGGAACTCATGAGGTTGTTACAGGGATGCCTAGCAGTTCAAGTGTTTGATGGCACAGACAGGGAGGATAAAGTGTCCATCATTGGGAGGTAGAGATAGTAATTACCACCTGGCAAACACTGCTATTCCAATTACAGTGCTTCTTCTGGGGAGCAGACACACATCATGATGTAAGGAGTCAGTGCTGAAAACATGTGGCCATGGCTGCCAAAACCAGTAATGGTAGCCCCTGTCTGCACATATGCGGAGCACACATGTGAACGAGGGTGCATCGAAACCCTTGAGGTGACATGGTTGCTCAGATTATCACCAGAGGTGGGGTTAGGCCAAAACAGAAATGGTATTCTATTGTTATAATGGACGATCCTGTAAACCTGTCTGTATGAGTTGATAAATATGATGTTGTGCTTAAATGAAAATGATCTTAAAATCTACTTTTTTATAGTTGTAGATAGTGCTCACTGAAGTGCATCCTCTATTGTCAGACAGGGTGAGGTGCCTAAAGGATTACATACTACCATGTATATATATAGTTCCCTCTAGTTGGGAAATGTGTTTCTTCTAAAGTGTTTACTAACAGAATGTCAATAACTTCAACTAAAAAGTGAATTTGTTGTTAAAGTTTCCCAGTTGATATCTGGATAATGGAGATCTCCAAGCAATATTGCTGGTACTTTGGGTTTTAAGAAATCCAACATTTTAGAGCTCCTGTTGGACTTTTGTAGCAAAATAATAATAACAATAATAAATATTATTATTATGTGAAAAGATTTGATATTTACAATGTTCAATAGTTCAGTAATTAGTATTTCCTACACCTTGCTGGTTGGTTACTACCTCTGTAAAATGATCGGGTACTTCTATGGAACTGGCTTTGTGATAATAAGCTTTGCCTAAACATTCCCAAATCATCATTAGTGTTATTAGGTACACTTCCAAAGATCTCAAAAGCCACGTCATGCTCTCTAAAAGACCCATTTGGACAAAATATCTAGGATTATCTTTTGACCAGACTTCAGTTTTTCAAATTCATATGGAAGCCCAATCACAAAAAGTACCCAAGCAGCTAAAAATGCATGCAAAACTTCTTATCTCCTTACTTTTTCAGGCAGGAAACTCTTGCCAATTCATATCCTTCTACCTAGATTAGACTATGCATTACCACTAACTGCTCTGCATTCTGGAGAAAACACCATGATACTGCAAAAAAAAACAGAATACAGAATTCTTGGTTTAATCCATCTTAGTCCTAATTTCAAACAACCATTGCATAAACCTAAAAAAGAAGCTAAATGGCTAACAATCACTGCTAGAGCCATACCTCTCAACTGTCCAGATTTGTGCCTCATATTTTAGTCTGTTCCCCATAAAAAATCTGTTTTTTTTGGCAAATAATTTAGACTGATGCCACTAAGTAATGACAGACACTTGAGGTACAGACTGTAATAGACTTAATACCATTTAGAAAATGCAAGTTAATGCAAAACCTCTTATTCTAACAACTTTCTAAGTCTATAAAATTGATATTTAAAAATTGTCCTGTTTTTGACCTTTGTCTCCACATTATTTTTGGCTTTGTCCAGAATTCTTGTACAGTACTAAGAAGTTGAGAGGTATTGCTAGAGCCACATTCTTGTTAAGCTATTTAATCTTAAACGTATATGTGACAACTGCTGTCCTCTACCTATGAACTAATTGATAATAAGAAGCACTCCTTACTTCCTCAGAAATCCCACAAGAACAACTTTTCATAGACAGACTTTAACCTGTTGTGAAAAAGCCTTTTTTAAAAACAATTGCTCCTGCCACCTAGAACTGCCTTCCAGACAAACTTAAGAGTATTAAGGAAGTACTTTATTGATTTATTTATTTGACATTTGTTTACCGGGATAGTCCAACTGGGTCTACAGAACCTGTTTTCAGTGGAGGCCCAGGTAGAAAAGCTCCATATACAGTGCACTATAAATACAATATAGTCCACAAACAATACAAGTGGCAAGAGAAATACTATGCAAATCTAAGATGATTGAACAAAAACTAGGTTACAAGATATACTACACATGTGGACAGTTCTATAGAGTTATATCATTATAGGCAATTTTATTCATTCTAACAATATATACATTGCCTATGAGTAGATAAAGTATATAAAAATAGTATGTAGGTAGAACAATGTATGACATTGGCTGTTATTGTACATGAAAACTAAAATGTTGGTTTAAGTTAGGAAAATAATAGCTGAAGTGTTAGGGAGGCAGAAAGATAGTGATAGAGTTAAGAAGAACATAGGCATTACAGACTGAGCAGTAGCTTAAGGATATGGTACAGAAACGGCGTTAGGAGAGACAGGCTCTTGCAGACTGTGAAGGAGTGAGATGTGACAGAAGAAGAAGAGGATGAAGCTAGTGTGGAAAAAGAAGAAGAGCTGAGCATTAGGCTGGATTTATACAGGAGCATAGCCACATGTTTTTGAGATGATTTTTAAAGAGGCTTTTGTGATGACCCACCACTGGACCAGTAATCAAGGAGCCTCATTCCTCACCACTGGTACCAGTCGGAGACATACACTGAGAGAATGACTATTACAGACACAGTATTTCCAGATGCAGCTCAGACAATTTACAAAGAGCAGTTACAGCTTTACCATGGAGTAAGGGGGTCAGGAACCGTACCCAGAGGCCTTGTTCAAAATTATATTGTTTACAAACCCTTTTAAACATATTAATAAAACTATCAAAATTATCACCTTCTATAAATTGTGGAAACAATTTACTGACCTTCATTGATTCTGGGATTCGGTTATTCCCTTCCCTTCTCTGTTACCTCCACGACCCTGGCGAAGAGTCAGCATCTCCTTTTCATGTTGTCTCTTCCTCTCATTTTCTACGGTTTCCAGACATTTCAGTCTCTCTGCTGATTCTAGTTCCAACGATTTGGCCTCCAGTTTAAGTCTCTTTAACTCTAGATGGATTTTTAAGACCTGTGAGGAAAGTTAAGCTGTCCATTTTCTGAGAGTTATACATCCCCAAGGCCAGTCTGGTTCTTCTCCTGGTTGCTGGTCTGTAATGCAGCTGTGGTTAAAGCTGCAATCATTTCTCTTTTAGTCAGGTTGGCATGTCCCAATCCTTTGGCTTGGCACATCTCAGCCAGCTGGTTCTTTGTCAACTTGCCATAATCCTCAACTAACATCCTTGCCTGCTCTCCCTGACTAAGATAACTAAGCTAACAAAAAAATGAAACTGTCATGATATGAAACTGTGAATGTTCACTGTGTGGTGCTTAAGAGTGCAAACACCTTCACTGACCACTGTTTACAGGCCACACAATTTCAATATCCACACTACTTCCCACCAAATGTGATGACCCACCACTGGACCAGAAATCAAGGAAGCTCAGTCCTCACCACTGACACCAGTGGGGGACGTACACTGGGAGGATGACTAGTACACACGCAGTATTTCCAGATGCAGCTCTCTGCATCAAGTGAAATTTCCCTTAAGTGCACACAGAGACCACAGTCAGTCTGGGGATGGTTTCTCACTCTTTCTCTAGATCCCCAATAAGACTCCCCACTGGCACAGCTATAGAGTTGAGATCTCAGCTGAGTGACCAAGATAAGTCCCCCAGCGCCCTCTCTGTCCAACCAGTGCTTCATGTCCCTGCCCTAGTAGCTCACACACACACATACACACACACACACACACACACACACACACACACACACACACACACACACACACACACACACACAAACACACACACACACACACTTTGAGGTTTGATTTTCACACAAACACACATCTGGGAAAGGCTGACACAGGTTTACTAGCTATGCCTCCTTCTGCCCAGACTATAAGGTAGCTATCACTGCCACCAGAACCCCTTATCAGCTACTTTAAGGTCCTTAACAAAGGGTGTCCAATCCTACTGTGTAATGTTACTATTAATCCAAATGGTAATTTGACTAAAGCCAGGCTATTAGGAGTGCCCTGTACAATGTCACCAGATAAATATGCAAGTACTCTCAGAGCTTAAATATGTCTCACAAATATCAGCCACAATTGAAAGGTTTAAATATGTTAAATAATAAATAATAAAATAACAACACAATACTCACTAAGTAATCAATTACATCAGAGTTTAAAATCACAGGAAATATTTAAAACAACATTTCAGGGCAGTCTCAAATAAATAGAGAAAACATCTAAGCTACATGTTACTATATTCCTATCAGAATCTAAAAGAGTTACTATGCCCTAAAAACTTACTTACAGAACAACAAGCAGGCATGGTGAGTGGATGTTTCCCAGCTGATGCTGTCAGGTCAAAGACAAATACAAAATGCCCTCTCTCTCTTTCTCAGTGAGTTCTTAAATTAATATCAGATATTACTGCTGGGTTAGCTTGATGACATTACTTTTTGTCACCTGACTTTAGTTCCCAAGCTAAACTCCCATTGTCAGAAACTACCAACATTTAGCATGTCCCTGTTAAAAATGCATCAATAAAGGCTTTTCCTCAGATGTTTGCAGATCCTGAAAGTCCTAAAACAATAAAACACTTCTACATCTCAAGCCTAGTAATTATCTCTCTTTCATGGCAACACAGAGAGTTCCCTAGTATAGACATCCTGTCTCCTGATGACTGAAACTGAAAGATAACTTCTCTTGTTTATGGCCCAGCAATAAAGTACTTCAGTCTCAACTATTCTTAAGTTTTGCAAGTTAATCTTCTATGTTCCAGTAGGGTACACTGTGAGTACTAATCTATGAACCTATACATCTTTTAAGCTCAGTACTGTACAAACCCTGTTCAACACATACGTCTGTATGAGGAGTTTGATACACACATAACATACAGTTCTAATATAGTCGTAACACAAGCAATTGCAACATGCTGATATTCACACATGTCATATTACTATTTACAAAATTCCAGATAGTGTGCTGGTAGTATCTCCTTCTGAGACACTTCTATATAAATCATATTAATATTCACAAATGACATACTTATTTACAAAATTCCAGATAGCTGGGCTGGCAGTATTTCCTTTTGTGACACATGTCTTCCCAGGCTGACAGATACTGGATCTTCCTGGATAGACACCAGAAGCTAAACTAACCCCCCACCTAAATACACTGTTCAACCTCAGCCTCTCCTCAGGCTACATACCCATAGAATGGTGCACAGCAACAGTTATTCCACTCCACAAAGGAGGGGCCGCAACTGACCCTGGTAACTATCGCCCCATAAGCCTGACTAGCCTGGTCTGCAAGGCTATGGAGCACATCATCATGGAACTCATTAACAAAGACATTGGGAACCTCCAAACACTTGACCCAACCCAGTTCAGCTTTGTTAAGGGCAGCTTGTGCCTACTAAACCTGGTTGACTTCTTCGAGACAGTCACCAAGGCCATAGATGAGGGGAAGGTAGTTCACACAGCCTACCTTGACCTCACCAAGGCTTTTGACACAATTCCCCACTAGGGAATTATAGAAAAACTCACTAGCCTGAACATAAACCTCTACGTCACGAGATGGGTTGCCAACTGGCTTACAGACAGAACTCACACGGTAAGAATAGCGGACTCCAGGTCCGACTCTAAACCAGTCACAAGTGGTGTCCCACAAGGCTCGGTCCTGGGACCCCTACTGTTCAGCATATACTTCTCAGAAGTACAGGCAAACACAGGAGGACTATGGCTAACTAAGTTTGCCGATGACTGCAAACTGGGAGCCATAATTGACTCTCCGGCTGACAAGGACATTCTCCAAAAGGGCCTTACTGAGATGGACACCTGGTGTCAAAGTCATGGTCTCAAGCTAAATGCCAAAAAATGCATAGTCATCCCATTTGGGAAAAATAAAACACCCATGAATTACCACATAGGTGGCAGCCCCCTTAATACAGAAGAGGTAATAAGAGATCTGGGGACCCAGGTAGATAGTAATCTCTCCTTTGACAATCATATTGCCAAAGTAGTTAGGAAATCCTTCTATGTAGCCCATCTAATTACTAAAGGGTTTGCATCTAGAAATAAAGAGGCTATAGTGCCCCTCTACTCGTCACTCATCAGACCCATCATAGAGTGCAATGCCCCATTTGGGATGTACCTCACAAGACACTTCCAACAGCTGGAAAGACCACAAAAGTACCTCACTAAGAGGATTACTGGCCTCAAACATATGTCCTATGCAGCCCAACTGGAAAAACTCCAGCTGTACTCAGTGGCATATCGCTTACTCAGAGGTGATCTCTGCCTACTTACAAAGCCATGTCCAACTCAGAATTGATGGACATGCTCCACGTAAAGAAATCCAAGTCACTGCGAGCCACTTGCTCTAGTGAGCTAAACCTCGTCACAACAATAAATAGAACATGCTGGAGGGGTAGATTCCTGTCACAGAGACTCCCCATGCTTTGGAACAAAATTCCTAACTACATTAGGCAGAGCCCCTCACTAACACTCTTCAAGAGAAACCTTGACGAGTGGATGGGTAACAGAAAATACACCCCTGGGATCACTTCATTGGCTCTTCTTGACAGAGGCTCAGTTAATTAATCAATGGAGTGGTGAAAGCTGACACACTCTGGCTAGGCTTATAAATGCTCTCGGGCAGATAGCCTAGTACCTACCTATGAACCTATGAACCTATAAACCAATTGTTGAAGTCCGTCATTTTTTGTCTATATTGTGGCATCATCCTGGGTGAAGGTAGAATGCTGCTTAGGGCTAGGGACATACCTACCTGCAACACATAATCTGAGAGTTCAGTCATGTCTCTCTTCATATAGTCCAGAGAGGTAAGCCTCAAGTCATTCACCCCATCATGTACTATGAGAGAGTCATAATGGTAATTGTTGTTGAGCGACTTGAGTGTGTGCATGATTTGACAAATTCTGGCACCTGACAGCAGCTGACCGTGACCTTCTCCTTGTCCAGCCTGATGAGTGGGACATTTGTGTGTCTCACTATTGAGTCACCTATGGCCAGAATATTTGGTTTTGGGGTGTTTTGCCTTAGGGTTTATTTGCTGAGACACTGATGTGTGCGTTATTATGTGTAGTGGATTCTATTTTTTTTGCAGTGTGTGCAAGTGGTTTGTGCTCGGGAGGTCTCTGATCTTTAGGTAGGCGTCTATTGAGTACATTCACATATGTGGGTTGATATGTTGAGACCTTGCTTTGTGTCAGAGATGATGTGTTTGTGTGCTGATAACCTGTTTGATGTCCAGTTTGTTGTTATGTGAGATAACTGATTGCAAATTCATAGTGTAATTACATATCTCACATATTGTAATTATTGGTTATAGGAATAAATGGTTGTCAGTATACATGAGGCAATTATTACATTGCCTCAGGATGCCTATGTCAATCAGGCTGGCTGGAGAAATGACTGGAAACTGATAATCAATTATGGAAGGTTTTTACCATAACTACTATTGGTGTCTAGGCTAGTTTGACCAGATTTTGCTCTAGAATTAACAAAGAGGCTTACTGAACAACTATGGCGACAATTCTCAGTGGGCAACTGAGTTACTCGCAATGTGGCAGGGAAGCTTGGGGGGATTTCACTAACAGATGACTAGTGGAAAATTGTCTTTCAAGGTGTTAGTGTCTGTACGGGGCACCACTAAACCCCATTGCATGGTGCGCAGCTATGCACAAATGCAAGGCTTAAATACAATGAGCCTTCCTCTAGTAATTTCCAGTTCAGATCAGGCTCAGACTACACACCTCTGCCACAAGGTTGCAGACAGGGCCCTCCTTATGTAAGATTTCTATAATAGTGCTCAAGTGTTATAATACAGTCTAGATTCAGCAGATCTGAATCTAGTCTATGCTATGTGCTAGCTACTTAAAGCAATAGAACAGCCTTTTTTAGTTCAGAAAATACAGTAAAAATCAGCAAAATGAGGCAGCAAAAATTATAAAATACAGTCAGCAAAATGCAAAGGAAACTCAAAAAGTACTTATTTTTTAATTTTAGCAGTGGATGTTTTGGATTGCAGCAGAATCTCTCCAAACCTCTGACAAAAGTTTTAGTTGTTGTCTTGCGTCTCATTTTAATTGATACAACTTTGATAGCATGCACAAAATTTATTTTTTGTTCATTTTACAAATATGTTTTGTTGGTTTATGTGTTACATATTCATGCATTATTCTTTTGAAGTCTATATCTGTAAATCTTGCTACTGAGCATGCGTTATTGTATTAGAGTTGTGATTGGATATGGAAGGTTTTTATGTGTGGGTTTAGAATGTTGGAATTAGTTTATTTGGAAGTCTAGTTATTTTGTATGAAAGCACTCAATCTGTTTTTTTTTTTATTTGAATAAAATAATGTAAATATTTAGCTGGACTGTTGCAGTTACTTTATCTACTCCATTGTCCACATATTTTCTTATTCTTGGTTTAACATTTTGAATCATAGCCCGTTTTTTGTTTTGTTTAGTTATAGGCAGATTTGTGGGCTTGTTAATATGACCAGCAATGGACTACCTCATACACCTTGCAACTTGTGTAAGGAAGAGATATCTTTTTGATAAATCTGGGTTTTAATTAACAAAGTTATTAACCAAATCAAATAAAAAGACAATGGATTGCTTAGCTTCCAAGACATCCACTTTCTACATCTCCATTAGAGATGATTTTTTGTTTGAATCATGCAAAGAGAGGTACACTGACATTTTTAAAAAGTTTGTTAAGAATGTGGATGTTAATATAATGTAGAAGACTGAAAAACTTGAAAGGGGCAAGGCTGACTATGTTAAAAAGATGGACAGTGACAGGGGAATGATGGTTAAAGACTCGAGGATCCTTTGGAAATTGATGGAGTTGAGCAAGCTAATGATGAGTGGAATAATTCAGGTGCCCCTTTAATAATACCTGCTGTCTGACACTTGAAGCATTTAGCACAGCAAAACAATCAAAGAAGGGGAGCACTCTTCCACTGGGGCAATATCAGCAATGGGCTTTGGATCCATCCATGAACAGGAAAAGTTATTCTCGTTTGAGGCGGAACAATTACAGCAATAGTAACTACCAACAGACTGTGAGTTGGACCGGCTGATGCACCTCTTATTTGTTCTGATGATAGTTTTAAGACATGCAATTATAGCTATATTGAATTTCTTGATGGATGGTATTTTTCATTGTTTTCACATGGTTTGAAATTTGTGACCAGTAGCAAGTTTGAAGTAGCAGACAGTATTTATTAAATTTAGTTATTTTTATGCAAGTTAAATCTTGGTGTTGTTTGTAATAGGTCTGATGTGGT
Source organism: Protopterus annectens (assembly GCF_019279795.1). Classification (NCBI taxonomy): domain Eukaryota; kingdom Metazoa; phylum Chordata; order Ceratodontiformes; family Protopteridae; genus Protopterus; species Protopterus annectens. The sequence continues at coordinate 1,823,622,579 of NC_056726.1, read as the reverse complement.
TAATGCACCTAGTTACATTTTTTTTTATCGTAAAAGTATCTATAACACCCCCCCCCCCCCGACACATACCCCATTTTAAATGTGTCCAGTGATTTTCTGGAGTATGAAATAAGAAAAGATAGCTAGAAATAAGGCTGGAAAGCTTGCCTTCACCAATTTAAGTAATGACAAGATGAGGTTATTATATGAATTATAAAGTAATAGATCTGTAAGGATAATGAAACCAGACAAGGGGCTGGAATTGTGATTGTGGATACTGGGGACTATATCAAGAAAATGTGGGATTGTTTACAGGATACTGACACTCATAGATTAGCCTCTTTGAATGAGGTGAATATTTCTTGTAATAAAGTATGTATGTTCATTGAGGATTTAGTTTTGCAATATAGGCTAGGGGTAGGGACACAATTTTTTTGATTGTCCTTAAACCCATGATCTCTACAATATTCAGTATTCCCTAAAATTAGTAAGTCCTTTTAAAACCTTCCTATGAGACCAATTGTGGATGATAGGGGTTATATCATACAATTTTTTGCTATTTACATTGATAAAATAATCAAATCACACTTTAATAATTTTGATTATTTATTAAAAGACTCTTGGTAGCATTTTCTCAGCAACCTCACTCTAGACATTTCTATAGAGGGTAGCTGGTTTGTTACTCTTAATATTAAATATTTACACACATGTATTCTATACGATATTGGACTATAATGGTTTCATAATTTGTTATCTGAGTGGAATTTTTAACTAATAATGAGGTGAATATTATATGTGATTTCATGGAATAGGTATTATTTAATAACTATATACTATTTGAAGGAGAATATTGTCATAAATAAATAAAAGTGTCAGTGTTGCTCTGGGTGTTACTTGTATGTTCTGTTATGCAAATATAGTTTTCTTATATTGGGAAAATATGTTTTATTCAATTCTATTAATTTTGATTATTGTAAAATATATTTTCAAGTTATTATTTATTGGAATGGCTCTAGTGAGCACCTCAATCAATTAACTTCAACACTAATGTTTTACAATTTTTATGTCAGGTGGTATATGAACAAATTAATTTTTTGGATGTTTTAATTATGAAAGGTTATAGATTTAAGGTGTCTTACCTCAAATATTTGTAGAAAACCAATGTTATCAAATTCTTAGCTGCATTTTAAGAGTAATCACCCATTACACCAGAAAAGAAATACAGTGAAGGGACAGTTTGTCTTCTTAGCACATATGGTATCCAATGTTGATCAATTATTAGTGGAATTTAGGAAACTTCAAGTCATGCTTCTTGATAGGGGATACCCCAAGAATTTTATACAGATTATCCTGGATGAAGTTTTGAATAAGAGAACATCTGGTGCATAGATTCCTTTATTAGGGTCTAAATCTATTATGTTTAAGAGTGGTATTAAGGAAATGGGGGGGGGGTTACTAAGTTGCTTGTTTTACAATAACCTACAATGAAAAAAGATGTTCAAAACTGTATATATCTATATAAGCATTGGGATATGTTTAAACATATACTGGAGGTGTATGAATGCGTTGGTGAGTGACCTAGATTTATCTTTAAGTTAGCTTGTAATGTTAAAAATATGTTTTAAAGACATTAGGAGGTAAAGGGAAATGTGGAGCATGTGGTCAATGTGAGTTTATTTTAACAGATGGTAATATTTTCATTCAAGGATACAGATTCATTAAGGCCATTGGAAACTTTAATTTTGGTAGCACTGGAATACTTTATATAGCTAAGTGTAAGGACCGTCCCACTTTTTATGTGGTCAAGTCAGAAAGGACATAGAAAAAACTTATGTATGAACACATTTTTGATATTCAAAGGAAGGCTATAAATAGTGCATTATGTAACATGTAGTAATTTTACTATGTTACAAATTTTGCCTTTGGAAAAATGGAGAAAAACATCAGGGGTGGACCCTGAAAATCACTTTTAGAACAAAGTGAGTTACTCTGGCAATTGCGTTTAAATGCTGATAAAGTCCCTGGTGTCAATAATAAAATATCAATAGCAACTGCTCTATTTTTAAAGTCTTTGTTTCATTTTACAAAGGTGTTTTATTCGTTCATTTGTTACTTATTCATGCATTGCCCTTTTGTAAGTCAAAGTCTGTGAATTTTGCTAATGGGCATGAATTATTGTGTTAGAGGTATGATTGAATAAGCAAGATTTTCATTTAGAGGTTTAGAAAGTTGTAATCAGATTCTGAGGATGTCTATTTATGTTGTATGAACTCATCTATTTTTTTGTGAGCATGTATATGTGTGTCTGAATAAAAATAAATAAATAAATAAATAAATAAATAAATAAATACTAGGCTGGGGTGTCTATTCCTCATAAAATTTGTGGTTTTCTGGCAAATCACTGAAGATTGAAATAACTAAATAATGTCGTACATTTAAGTTTCAGACTTCATTTCCTTCAGAAAAATGCACACTAAGACAAATGTTGTTATTCTAGCAACTTTCTAAGTCTATAAAAACAATATTTATGATCTGTCCCTATTTTGGGACCTTTGTGCCACCCCACTCCCATTATTTTAGTTTCTGTCCAGATTTCTTATGCTAAGAGGTTGAGAGGTATGGAGGTATGGTATGTATTGCCCTAGTTAGGGGGGGCAGGTTAGTCTATTAACTTAATCAGGTTTGACCCTGTAACTTGATTACAGGAGGCAAGAACCTGAATCCTCTACACCAACTACCAGGCTAATGAGCATGAATTATGAAATTGTGAGCTTCAGTGGAGACAAGAGCTTGATTCCTCTACACCAATTACCCGACTACTGATGGAATTGTGAGTTTGAGTTTCAGTACATTTTTAGGAAATTATGAGTTTCAGTGTACTTTCAAGGGATTATGAGTTTCAGTGCATTTTCATAGAAATGTGAGTTTCAAATGAAGAGAGGGTTACGGTTGCTCATGCTGTCTGTTTTCAATGTGCAACTAATGGTTTTGTTTAGCAAATGGCAGTCACTGTTTGTGCTGCAGAATTTGAAAGCAGTGTTAGTAGCATAATTGCCTTTGGTGCAGAAGACTGTGGATTCTGCTCCCACACTATGTATCTGGAGTGATGATATTGCAGATTGTGGATTATTTGGTGCATTTTAAGGGACAATAGGCGTCCTGCACTCTGAGTGCCTCCTCCTTTGTATGAGATGCCTATTAACTATGAACTTGTCGGTTTATCAGTTATTCCCTATTGCAATATTACCAGTTTACCATTTTTTAATATAACATAGGCAATTAGTTCTTCAAGGGCAGAAGGTACTAAATTTGTAGATGAAACACTGAAATTTATTTATTTACTTATTAACATTTGTTTATTGGAAATGTCCAACTTGGAACAAGCCAATTTTTAGCGGAGGCCCAGGGAAAAATGCTCCAGATGCATGTCTTTGTAACGTGGGGGGAAACCAGAGCACCCCGAGGAAACCCACATGAATGCAGGGAGGACATGCAGACTCTGCACAGAAGGCATCCCAGCTGAGAATTGAACAGGAGAACCTCTTGCTGTGAGGCAATAACACAAACCCCTGCACCACTGCGCCATCCAAAAGTTGTTTGGCAATAGCAACCTCTTCATTAGTTACAGATCTCTTTAATGTAGAACTATTCAGATTATTTTTACTTCTGCAATGATTGTGCTTATTGACTGATTCTGGTGGATTATAATGACAGAAGTCTGAGTGGCCTTTTTCTGGTTAAAATGTTCTGAAATGGGCAGTTTTGTCATTATTGGGTCATACATTTTATTTCATTGCTTACTGGAAAAATGTTCAAAACTACAAATTTAAAACACCCTCTAACAAGTCGTGCTGTATTATACAAGGAATATAATTTATACAATAAGGAAGGTTAATCAAAGAACACATACATGTATGCACAGTCCTAAAAATGTGTGCAAGGAGCCTATCATTTGAAAACAGCCCAAAGGTAAACTTAATTTTCTACTGGCCAGATGCATTTTATTTGAATGTGGGCTTTAATTCAGTTTCAATGAATGTGAGTTTCAATGGCAGAGAAGTTTGCTTCTCATGCTAAGTCTGTTTTCTCAATGAGACTGTATTGTTTGTTTAGTAAATGGCTATCAGTGTTTGTGCTATTTTATTTCAATGTCTGTAATCATTGTAGATGTAAATTAGAAAACAGTACGCATACTGATAGGTTTGAACAGTGTTTATGGTAACTTGGAAGAAATAGCCACTTAATGAAACACTGGAATGGCTGGGGATGGGGCTGCTGTGGCAGGAGGTGGGGTGGGAGATTGGTGGGTAGGGGGTTGCTGCAGAAGGGGCTGCTCTGTGGAGCCCCAATCTATTACCCTGTCTAGGGCTTCATTTGACCATGATCCAGCTCTGCACATGCACACCTACCTTCTCTCTGCTCTCTCTCTCTCTCTCTCACACACACACACACACACACACACACACACACACACACACACACCTACCTACCTTCTCTCTGCTCTCACAAAGCAACACATGCATACACATACCTACTTTCTCACACAGCAGTACACACAAACACACCTTCCCTCTCGTACAGCAATACACACACACACACTATCTCTCATACAAACAGAATGGCCAGCTTAAATTACATACACGCATGTATATACACTTTCTCTCTCATACAGAAACATTGGAACCACTAGTTTAAATTATGTACACATGCATGTGCACACGCACTCTCATACTTACCTTTTCTATAAATGGAACAGCTAGTTTAAATTCCGCGTGCGAATGCAGAATTGGTTTACTTCCACATTGGTGTGGTCCTCCTTAAAGGAGAAGATGCCACTACAGTGGTATTAAAAAGTATTTTTTTTTATGTTGAAGTCTCCTGGCCAGAGTGGGCCCCTCTAGCCACAAGGTCCTAGGTGACTGCCTATGTTGCCCAGTGTTTGATCCGTCTCTGACTGTTTGTCCAAAGAAACTATGCCAGGACAGGAAATGTGATCTCAGCTACCGGTGCTATCACCAGTGAAGTCCCACAGGCCTTGGTCCTTGGTCTCTCTCTTTCTCATTTAAAAATCAGCATATAGCTAAGGTAAGTGGCTTTTGTAGCAACCATATACATTTTGTATCTGAGCATCTGAAGACCTCTGGCCCATTTGTGTTATCCCCTAATGCTCAACTATTTGTTTCATTTACTGACTATGTACCCCATATCTTGCCTAGCAGGAAAGATCATCCGCTCCAGAGAACCATCATAGTGACAGGGACGGTAAGATTTCTAGTATGGAGTTTTACTCTAATTATGTGTTATAGCATGCACACCTATTCTCTTCAGTCTTGACATTCAAAAACTGAATGAACATTTGAAAGCTGATGCATAAACAAAAATGTCTGAGCCAGCTGCATCATGACCTGGCCAAAACAACCATGTGTTTTTATGGTCTTATGTTACTCTAGTAAGCTTTAACAGGATATCTGGTACATAAGGTTTTACTCAATGACTTTACCAATATATATATAGCAGCTAACCAATAAAATGAGACGAGAATGAACAGAAGTAAAATCAAAGCTTTTCTCTCTGGAGCTCATTCATAGTTTTTGAACGTTTCAAATACATACGTAACTGGCCCCTTTGGCACCCATTTAAAAAAAAAAACTTGCCTGCATACATTAACCCAGGTATCTGGCTTGACTACTCATGTCATTTTGAGATTGTTACCAACCAGATCATGGTGGAAGTGAAATTAAATTATAATGTCATAAGGCTTCTTTTTCCTCAGGCTTATTTGGTCATTGGCAAATGTATGTCGACTATTCTGTTAGATCTTGTCCCTTGCTGTTGCAAGCTAGGCTAAAAGCATTAAAGTACTCCAATCTGCAGTGAATAAAATGTGCTTATATATGACCACATCCTATAACATTACTGCATCACACTTCAAAATATTAAATGCTTGCCTGTCAGCAATTGTTTTTTTTCTTTATAGTAATTTAACATATTCATGAACATCTCTGCTGTGATCCCTGTACTCTGCTTGTTCATTAACTGTCCCAGGTAAACTACCAGTACTCATTGTTATCCACAGGGTGCAAAGGCAGGCACTTGCCCCCCAACCTCAAAAAAAAAACAAGTTACATAAATGTTTTCAACATTGCTGCCTGTACGATGGTAAAATTATTAACTTATATGCATGTCTCCAGCATTATGTGGGTGTTTCCAACTTTACAGTTATATTCCTTCCCACCAATTAGCTTGAAAAACCTCCCAAATGCTATTAAGATTATTGTTGTTGTACAGGAAATAAAGAACAGTCTAAAAGTGAAATAACACATGGATATCTTGCCATATAATGTGCAGTGTCAAAGTAAGCCTGGAGCCACTGTCTAAACTAGCAGTGTGCTTTTGTGGGAGATGTAGTCCAGTTTCAGTGTTCAAGACAGTTATCTTAGACAATTGGCACTCCATCTCCCAGTGTACATTGCTTGTGAGTCACAAACTGGAGCACTGAATAAAGTATGGACAATGTAGGATGGCAATTAGGCACCCATCTAGTATATGGTTTTTGAATGAGGTAAGGAGCCAGATTGGTGGATTCTCTGCAGAATCTACATGCCCTTCCTGTGTTCACCTACTCTGATTTCCTTTCACTTCCCAAAAACATGCAGCAGGTGGAATGGCGAATCTAAATTTTGCCTAGGCGTATGTGCAATTTCTGTATGATACAGAACAAAGGCCAGGCAGCTTACTTCCATTCCCTAATTGTCTACTAAACTCCGTGGATGATGGAGATTGTTCATAGGGTAGCTATAGGAGTCAGATGTGACTTGTGTGGATGCATGGATGGAAGGAGCCAGCTTAGACCAGCAGTAAAATTCAGACCAAATGATATAGATTTTGTATAGTTTGGTATCTGAAACACCCAGTTTGTCTTCCTGCTGTCTAAAGTGAAAGATGAGATCCAGATAAGAATTTATGAGATTCAGATAAGAATTTGGTATAAACTCCGTTTGCCTAACTGTAACTGCTTTGACTATGTCTTGCTACAATTAAATGGTAAGCTGTGTTGTTATCGCAGAGCTATCTTTTTGTGTTAGTAGGGCAATGTGCACTGAATAACATTGCTAACAAAGTGTAGCCAAGAATGTCTCTGCTTGTGGCAAAGAACATGTGCAGCAAATAGCACTGCATATAGCACTGCTAAGAGAATTTAGGGAATATTTCTGTACCTGTGACAGAAGACATGTTGGAGATGTATACAGATGCAGTAGCAGAGGGAGGGAGGGGTATTAATAGCTGTCTGAATGGGCATCAGACAAGAGGAATTTGTATGTGACATTCACTGAGGAGGAACAGACTGGAAAAAGGAACTCACAACATTTCCTGCAGTCAGTTTAGCTCTGATGATTAGCAAACAAAAATATACATTTTTATGTCTTACATTGTTTAATTTAGTATTCTTTCATGTTATAACACTGAATGCGTGGATGTGTGACTAAGTTAGTTATCGCTTCTTTACAATGACGTTGTTGGTACACAGTTTAGTCAAGTTTTTTCCAAGGGACACAACGACTACTCCTCTCCTCTGAGTTGCCAGGTCTTTCCTCCTCCTTTCCATACCTTATATTTTGCCAGCCTATAGCGTAACTTTTGAGGCACTAGGAAAATTATGTTGGCAAGAGAATGGATGCATGAAGTGATGTTGGTGAGTCTCGTCTTCCACTCATTTCTAACTTTCTGTGTTGCTATGATCCTACTTCATGTACTGCAAATAGTCCTTCTGACTCCACAGCCCTCCAAAAAATCATGTCCATATCCTGCCCATGTTCTGGTGGCTTATATATTATCCCATGTAGATAAAACACTAATTATGGTAGTTCCATATACTAGCCACGATGCAAGTATCAAAAGCAGTTATACAGAAGGGTTTTCTCCATGTGCATTAGTTAAAATCTCCTTTTTTACTGATGTCACACATTGTTTTAAATGTATAGTTCTGGTTATCAGCCCTGCTAGTTAATGTGTAAGACAGCACAACAAAAAAGAAAGAAAATACATCTAGAATGATTATATTCTGCATTTCTAGCTCTGAGGTCTGGTGTTTTTTATTTTTTCTTATGAACTCAGAATGCAATACCATTATAATCAGATTTACATTCACAATATTTTTATGGTGGGAGACTTTTTGTAATGGATAGAAACTCATATGTGGCCTGCAGTGAGACAGAGCTTTTCCTCCCTGTTCCAGCATTTATCAGGATAAGAATATAGTGAGAAGATTCAGGTGGCCTAATGGTTAAGGTGTTTGCCTTACAAACACAAGGCGCAGGGTTTGAGTCTCATAAGGGATAATTGGCTGGGCTTAAAATGGCTTGCAAGGGCAGTTAGCCTAGTACTAACCTATGAGCAAGTCCAGGTCCTATGAGCAATTGTACTACTTGCACTGTTTCAGTGACCACAAAATGCAAGGAGAATTGATGGACATGACTAAAAAGCTTTCAATTAGCAGCCCAAAGTCCTTCTGAAGTACATGTGCTTGTATAATTGTGAATGAGAAACTGGAACTACCAGCTGTAATAAACACACACACAACTGTAATAAACACACTCACACACACCCAACTGTAATAAACACACACACACACTCAGGCACACAATTATTGAATGAATGGTTTTATGAAGTGTGTGGTGATTTAAAAGGCAAATATCCTCCTTTTTGTTGACCCCCCTGTCAGGAATTATAAAAGAATGATTCATGTTGAATTTGTGTATCAGTGATTCATACTGTATTGTATTTGGATAAAAGACATAACTGAAACAGCATTATTTTGTGCTAGAGACCAACACAAAGTATTTCAACTGGAAAACAATGTAGGGTAAACAAAGTTCAGGGTATAGTCTCTGCTTGCCTAACCAAAAGCCTCTAGTTCCAAGAATTTCTACCACCAACATCCAGAGCAGGAAAAGGATGTAATTATTGAAACTTTTCCGTGATAACCCCTTGTCAATGCCTTGCATGCTGCAAAGGTTAAATGAGTTCATCTCATCTCTGCCTAGTAAAAAGGAAACTGTTTTTATGTGACTGAGTCATCAGCCCATGCTGAAGAAAGCCACATCAGCCTTTGCATGCCAAGGAACCAGAATATGCTGGGGCATTCCAAATGTTTGTGAGAACATTTCTGGTGGCGGGGTAGAAAGCTGTGACTTGAATACTTACAGTTTACTGCAGTCTTTGTCTACAAAAATTGTATTATAAAGGGGGAGGGGGCTCCCAAAAATCAAATAAAACTTCTCATCTGTAGTGCATTTTTTTGAACAGCATATACACTAAACTCTGAATAACCACAAATTTATGAAAATTTCCTGTTATTCTTCGTAATATTCCAACTATTCTAATAGGTTTGCTAGTCTTGACAATAAGGAACTGCTATATACAATTGAAATGTAGTCTGAATTTTGCATGCTAGGGCTGTTATGTTGATGCAGGAAAAGAAAGAGGTTAGGTTCCCAATTTCAAGATACAGAAGTAGTTCCAAAACACATGAGGAAACACAGCAGTCCTGTTAGGGTAGACCTTTTAACAAGAAAGTGCAACTCCTCTATTATCTAGTATTCCATTCACATACAACTGTCAGTGTTTGCTTGATAAACTGTATGGCAAATCAGTGCTTTCTTGTACAGTGAGATCATTCAATGCCGAATTGAAAACAGGGTATAGGTTTAATATTTCATTAGGCAAGGGCTGCTTCTTTAATTTAAAATTATGGATTGGTATAACCCACTGTAAGTGGAGGTTAATGCGTGAAGACTCTGCAATGCCCTCTGTGATGCAGCAGACAAGAGATGTACGGGGAGAACTAATCTGTGGTAGTAGTGCAAATAATCATGTAGATCTTTTGCCCTAATCAGCATAATGAAGACATAAGAATACCAAGAAATACAGTATTTATGTTAAAACATATTGTATGAACTACCTGGCTCTATAATCATTTTGCTGGACACTGAATGCTGATTCATGTTAAAGCACTTTATAATTGAATTAAAAAAGAAGAATGAAACAATAGGAACATGAACATTTAATTAAAGGAAATAATCTACACCAAGAAAGTAATTACCAAAGCAGAACAGCAAGGGCATAGTCAGCAGTACACCATACATGTAAAGCTATATACTTTTTGAGAAACAGTATATTTATTTTGAGCAATGAGATGTGCTAGAATTTAAATTTTACAAAAAGTCCTAGCATATTTACCATGCTTTTATCTTACTCAGTTATAGATTTTGCTAAGTGGATTTTTTTCAGAATGCCATGCTGTCTAAATGGCTTTTTTGCTTCAGTGCTGATGAGTAAAAAGTTATGTTGTCCAGACTGATAAGGGGAGCTACACTGTAGAGTGAGAGGGTTGTATTCTGGAAATCACGTATAATTAAAAACCCCTGGCTACATCCCTGAAAACTGGTGTCAATGATATCAAAGCTATAAGCATTTAAAGCCCTTAATGAAGAGTAGGTGAATTAGGGAGACACTTTAGAAATGTTTACTGTAAAGAATTCCTAAAGGCAGCTATAAGGAAGAATGCTGAATCCCTAAGAACTGTAGTAATAGTAGTGTAAGGAACTGGATGGATGGCACAGTATTTCTGAAAGGTGTAAGGAACACACTATATAACATCCATGGGATATGAGCCATAGCTGGCTCATTTGGGACCTAGTGCCACTTCCCAATCAGGTACCCCTCAACACTAAGTTGAGGAGCAGAAAAGGTACCGTCTCCAGTCTGGTACACCAGCTCCTAAAGCCCTATGTCTTTATATCTCCCTCTTGCTTTACATAGGTGCAAAAAATGTCCCTTCTTTAATCTGGCTCCCTTCAACACTAAGTTGAGGAGCGAAAAAAGGTACCTTCTCCGATCTGGGGCAACAGCTCCTAAAGCCCTCTGTCTTCATGTCCTAAAGCCATACGCACTCATGATGTAAAAAAAAAACAAACAAAAAAAAAAAAAAACAAAGGTCCCTTCCTCTGTCTGGTGTCCCTCCCTTCTCTAAGGAAAAGTGACAGATCCTAATGCCCTCATGCTTTGCTGTCCTATAGAACACATGAGGGACAAAAATGAAAATATTAAACAAATAAATAAATAACGATTGGCTGATCTCACCTCCTAAAAACTTGCGCCCAGGGCAGCTGCCTCCTTTACCCCACCCTAGCTATGCTATGAACGTCTGGAATCTCTAAGGTAGACAAGAAGCATTTCTAGGTGCTGTAAAGGAAAAATAAATGGTATATAACAAGCCACTGTAAATTATAAAAATGCAAAGCATGAACCTTGGAATGCGGGATGGTTGGAGGATGGGCAAATGTATAAGAATTCCAATGGAAAAAGTGAGTATTATGGAGGATTTTTGGTGCACACAAGGAGAATAGTGCACATTATTTTTGAAGAATGAAATAGCAGTACTATTTAAATATTTAAAGTCTGTAAAATAGAACAGCATTGATTAGGAAGGATTTCTAGGTACTCTGTGTACTAGCTTTCTCTAATTGTTGCACTATCTAAATCTGTAGTGGCCTCTAACTTAATTTCTTTGTGTGTTGCTGGCTTTCTTCTGTTTTGTTTTTTTTTGTTGTTGTTTTTTCAGGCAGTTTTGAAAACCTCAGCTGAATCTGTCCTGTCACAGCTACTAAAATTGTGTTCATGTACCCATGGTTGACATAAATAAATATTTGAATTACCCCAATCTCCTTTATTAAGCATGTGCCATGTGCACTTACTTAAGAATATTCCTGATAAAAACATGCTGATTTAGGAATACTTATGATACAAATATATTTCACCATGAATAATATGACTAAGCCCAATGTGCAAGAGACATAAAAAATGAAAGCACAGTATGAAGAGCCATAAAGACTGCAAATGCAGTGAAGGATTTATAAAGTTTGCAGTAAGACAACTGCATTCAGTATCCATAAAGAATATTGTGAAATCAATATGCTGAATTTGCATACAATGCAAGAAAATAACAGTGATATATAAAGCATGACTGTCAGAAGTCATGAGTTCTGTGTACATAACCCTTAAGAGGATGCAATAAGATATTTCTTCTATTTTTACTTTCCCAGGCACAAGCATATCAAGCCTGGAATAAAGGAAAGTACCAAGTGTACATAAATGTGTAGAAGAAGGAGGCTAAACAATGCAGTCTGTTTGCAGATCACACTGCGTGATAGTTAGACTACTACCTCCAGTGGTCCTATAGCAATTTGTAAAGACCTATAGTTTGACTTCAGAAAATGCAGATTGGTCCGTCACCGGACATATATCAAATGATTAATACAACTGATCAGAAAGTATGGGGGCATCACTCAGTGACATACACACACGCACACACACACAATAACATGCCTTTATAGTGGTTACCCATCATTACTGCAGTTGATTGTAGCAACCAGCAGCCTCTTCCGTCATTGGTAAGGATTGCTTAGATGAGGTCTTCAAATACAACAGAGTAGTTGATGCATTTTATATTGTTTATGTTTCCTTGGTTCTACAATAATTGGTCCACACAATTTAAAGAAAGACAGACTATGTTTTTTTTCAACTTTTTATTTTTTTAAAAACAGTCAAACCAGCGTAACAGGGTTGCCAGAACACGAACCAAAAATAGTTCCAGATAGGTAAATTGTTCTCAGATATGATCAAATAAACCCAATGACTCAAAGGTATACGAAGAACTTTCTTTATTCAACCACGGCAAGCGCTTTCACTTCGGAGCTTCATCAGACCACAATACCAATTACAAATAACCGAATGCTTAAATACACTTAACAATTAGTAAAATCTAAGCTATCAATTAATCAATTGATCAATTGACGACATCAAAACAGATAAACCTGTAAAATTAAAAAAGGCTTAAACAACCTATCCATCTCAAATTAATACCAAGGTGAATATACCTGAATAATATGTATCTACAATCAACTCATTTAGAGGGCTAACACATACTCATGTCTCAAATAACTAAAAATCTAACTAACTGACTAAAAAACTAAAATATTAAAAATAATATCTGTCTCTATACTATATTAAAACATATATAAAAATACATAAACATATACATATATATATATATATATATATATATATATATATATATATATATATATATATATAAAGAAATTAATATAAAACTTAAATGTATATGTCATAATGAAACATGTATATGTATGTATGTATACTTAAAGTTTTCTACACTCTCATGCATACTATTTACATAGCCTCCTTTTCTTCAATGCTGGTTTGATGGATGCCCTTTCGTTTAAAACAAGCCCTCTATCTGCCCTTAGCAGAAGGATCCAGCGCATCTCTCTATACTCTGTATAATTCCAAATATCTCCTCCTCTGATGCTCGGAATAATAGCTTCTATAACCCTAAAAGTGAAAGTATGTGTGGGTCCTGAACTCATAACATGTTTGGACAATGCATTATTTGATGAACCCCTTCTAATATTGTACAGATGTTCCCTTACCCTGTCACATAGTGGTCTGTTGGTCTTACCTACATAGAAAGACCCACAGCATCCACATTCTGCTAAATAAACCACATGTTGGGTAGAGCAGTTATGTACTCCCCTAAAATGAAACTGTTTCTCTAAATCCGGATGAGGGGAAACATCTGAAGTATTGATATGAATACAAAAATTGCAAAAAGAACAGGGTTCAGTATGACCAAAAGGCACATGACCAGTGCCTGTATGACTATTGCACAACATCCTCTTCAGGTTCCTGTGATTCTTGAACCTGAACGTGGGGGTTCGTCCTACAATATGTCCTATCTCTTCATCAACCCATAAAATCAGCCAGTATTGTTTGAACAAATCAGTGATCTGCCCTATGTCACTGGTGTAATATAAGGATACTTTAGTAGTATTCAACTTAGGGCAGACTTCATTCACTGAACCAGCACCAGTGGGTCCAAAATATGGTCTTGCTCTGGTCTCCCTTAACTCAACCAAATCATCCCATTCCTTATCATACTCTGCCTGAGTATACCCTCTTTCTAATAATTTTTGTTGCAACAAACTTAATTCTGCTGCAAAACCTTGTGTAGAGGCATTCATCCTTGAGGCCCGCATCCCTTGTCCTCTGACAAGGTTCTTAAAAATGTAGCCCGGATGCATGCTTGTTCTAAATAGAAAGGCATTCCTGTGACAGGTCTTTCGAAAAACCCCTGTATTAATCATACCTCAACCTAAATTCTCAATAAATACATCCAAGTAATCAATAGAATGATACGAAAACTGGTAAGTAAACTTCAAACAATGCAGAAGACCGTTCATCAAATCACAAAATCTGATGAACTCAGAACTCGATCCTCGCCATAAAAGGAACAGGTCGTCTACAAAACGCCTGTAAAAAAAACATGGTTCTTAAATTCAATGAGTGGAAAAAGAAACTCTTCCTCCCACTGGGCGAGAAACATATTAGCGTATCTATTTGCACAGGATGTGCCCATAGCTATGCCATGTTTCTGCAAATAGATCTCCTGACCAAAAATGAATACATTATTGCTAAGCACCGTTTCCAAAAGCATGCTAATTAAATCAATCTGTGTTGCCGTGTAACCATTGTGTTTAGTGAGATATTTATGAACAAAGCTAACACCCATCTCATTGGGTATCATTGTAAACAATGACTGTATATCCAAAATGGCTAACAATATAGCATCAATATCCTCTAAATGTCTCAGGTAGTCATACAAATCAACCAAAAACTGTTTTGAATCTCTTAACACTGTAGAATTTAGGTTAATAACCAGATGTAAAAATTTCTCTATATACAGAGATAGGGGTTCAGTAACCCTCCCACCCCCAGCGACGATGGGTCTCATTGGGGGGTTTACTGGGTCTTTATGGACTTTTGGTAGTCCTTGAATTATAGGTATCAGGGGATTCTCCACAGACATAAATGAAAAAACCTGGTCAGAAATAAGCATAGCTCGTTTGACATCAATAAGGTCACTTCTCATAGTCTGAATTATCTCATGAACATCAGCAAGTGAGATCCTGCAATAAAAAGTTTCATCTCTTAACATATCTAGCATGGAACTCTCATAGAGATCCCTGTCCATAATTACTATCAGACCCCGTTTATCTGCAGGGAGTATGACAAAACTTTCATTGTCACGCAAAGACCATAAAGCTTCTCTTTCCCTCTTACTAAGATTATGCCTTGGCCTCCTACCTTGGTCCCATTTCTTATTATCATAGAACCTAATTATACAATCTTCTGTTAATTTACTGTAGGCCTCCACTAGAGGATGATTCATGGGTATAAAGCTGCTTGGTTTTCTTAACATGGTCAAAGCCTCATTTCCCTGATCAGCTGTGGTGCTTTGTTGACCAAATAAATGTTTAAGCATAATATCTCTACAGAATATTTTCAAATCCACTAGGGTGTCCTCTATACTACTAAAATGTGTAGGTATAAAGTTCAACCATTTACATAAAACATTCCTTTGTTCTTCAGTAAGTGTAACTCAGATATTATAGATCAATGGAGCTTCGGTTTGCCCCACATTTTCTTTATAGTTTGATTGGGATGCACATCCCCGGAGAACTTTCTCTTGTATCTCCCTCTGCTGTCCGACCTTTCTCTCCCCCCTCCCCTGTCAGTACGTACCGGTAGGGGAAAAGGGAGTTGCCCATCTGAAGTACATGGGGCTAAACCATCTTGAGATACCCCAATGCCCTTCTTCTTGGGCCTCACTACTCATTCTTGTTCATCATGTGCCCTCACAACGTGAGGTTGTTTGATGGTCACTATGGGATAAAAATGTATTTGCTCAGAATTAATGTGTGTACTTGCTGAAAGATCTTTTTTAGTCTTCAAAAAGTTATTATTATCACTATTATGCAAACTCTGTTCCCTATTGTTGGGTAAGTTCGCTTGCCCTTAATTTCTACCAGCATGACTCGCATTTCCTACTACTAACACATCATGAACATCACTAACAACTGAAGTAGATGTTGCCTCAACATTGCAATCGCTTTGAGTATGTACATTATTACTACTATCAACGTCCATCACAGTAAATCCTGTTTTAACAGAAAAGGACCCATTGCAATAATTAACAGCATTGCCCTTGACATCAGGACATTCCGTCCTCCTATCAGTATTATTAACTTCAGATGCACCATTGAATCTAGTTCGCGGCCACATAAAAACGTGGCCGGACTTAAAATCAGATAAATCCCTATAAATTTTTGTCCTTTTTTGTTCAGTCAATTTCCTCTCAAACACGGTAACACTATCCAACAACCTCTCAAACAAAGGGTTGATGGTGGTGTATTTGAAGTTCTTAAACAGTTTAGTTTGCTTAATCTTTAGAGAATCCTTCAATTGTTCCTCCTCCGGTTTAAAGAAATCAATCAATAAGCGTATAATAATGATTATACAGAGTATAGAGAGATGCGCTGGATCCTTCTGCTAAGGGCAGATAGAGGGCTTGGTTTAAATGAAAGGGCATCCATCAAATCAGCATTGAAGAGAAGGAGGCTATGTAAATAGTATGCATGAGAGTGTAGAAAACTTTAAGTATACATACATACATATACATGTTTCATTATGACATATACATTTAAGTTTTATATTAAGTTCTTTATATATATATGTATATGTTTATGTATTTTTATATACGTTTTAATATAGTATAGCGACAGCTATTATTGTTAACACTTTAGTTTTTTAGTCAGTTAGATTTTTAGTTAGATTTTTAGTTATTTGAGGCATGAGTATGTGTCAGCACTCTAAATGAGTTGATTGTAGATATATATTATTCAAGTATATTCACCTTGGTATTAATTTGAGATGGATAGGTTGTTTAAGCCTTTTTTAAAATGTGTTTTACAGGTTTATCTGTTTTGATGTCGTCAATTGATCAATTGATTAATTGATAGCTTAGATTTTATTAATTGTTAAGTGTATTTAAGCATTCGGTTATTTGTAGTTGGTATTGTGGTCTGATGAAGCTCCGAAGTGAAAGCGCTTACTGTGGTTGAATAAAGAAAGTTCTTCGTATACCTTTGAGTTGTTGGGTTTATTTGATCCTATTTGAGAACAATTTACCTATCTGGAACTATTTTTGGTTCGTGTTCTGGCAGCCCTGTTACGCTGGTTTGACTGTTTTTACTTATTAGTGTTGCGTATTGGGGTTCTCACCCTGTAGTGTACCAGCTCGAGCAGTTTTTGGTTGGTATATATTTTTTACTTTTTTAGTTTATTTAGAATAGCCATTATTACATTTCATAGGGAAGAAAACATACCTTCCACTTCCCTACCTCCTCAGCCACCAACAAAACTTTATATACAGTTATTCTCTTCATAGTAAGCAAACCAATTATATTTAAAGAACTATTTGTCCAGTAAAAAAAGTATAATTAGTTTCTAAATATTCATTCCATGTATCTAAATTCATTTTCTTAGTTACTAGACTTGCCAGAAAACTGGTTTAACATATTCTATTAGTAAATTGTCAAGTTTGCATAAAATCCAGCTTGAAGGTGATTGATTAATTTCTTTCTCAAAGATAAGCTTCACTAATTTTGAACTCTTTTTCCATCAAGAGTAAATTCTGGGGCATAAACATCATGCATGATACCTTGATGCCAGGAGATCCATAACCATGCCAACATAATTTTTCTGGCTATAGCCAACTATCTAGGTGGGGTGTAAATATGTTCTTAAAAAAAATTCTGTTGGATAATACAGTTTATAAAGGATTTTAGTGACACATTTAACATTTCCAAAGCTTTAGGAAATCATTAATTTGCATTCTAGGAACTATTT
The DNA here is from genome assembly GCF_019279795.1 of Protopterus annectens. Taxonomy (NCBI): domain Eukaryota; kingdom Metazoa; phylum Chordata; order Ceratodontiformes; family Protopteridae; genus Protopterus; species Protopterus annectens. The sequence goes on along the minus strand of NC_056726.1, from coordinate 1,823,604,771 downwards.
TTTTTCCATTCAGGAAAAAATATATTGGTCTGCATTCCAAAAGCTATTTGCTGACATCGCACCACGGTAAAGGAATACTTCAGTGCACCAGATGTGGATGTGATTTCAGAAGACATGCTGAAAACAGTTAGAGTACTTAGCTATTAAGTGTAAGACAATTACTGATTCCGTGCATATCCGTTGGATTCCAAAACACATCTTGCATGCCCAGTATAACTTAAATGCAACAAACTGCAATGCTGACTCTGTTTCTGAAATCCTTGGTGTATGTTATACAACATCACAAGGAACAGGAGCTACTACTACAGATTCCATCTAATCCATAAGAATACCGCAAAAAAAAAGAACACAAAGAATGCAACCTGCAGTAATACAAGCCATAGACAAGGATGTGTCTGTGTGCCCTAGAAGGCAACCAGCTAGATTGAGAGTAAGGCTGCAGCTAAACCAGTTGTCAGACCAACCAATAACTGACAGGTACTGCCTAGACAGACAGCTGGTGCAAGCTGTGTGCAACATGTGAGCCCTACACATGTTTGTGCAGACATTGTGAGGCAACCCTTGAAACCAAAGTGTGTCTCAGCCTGGGTGTACTTACATCTGGAACATTCTAGCAAAGACCTGGGGAATGCTGTGGGAGTGTCACAGAGAGCTGCTAGTTGTATCCTGGCAGCAATGTGCAGCAAGGTGGATGACTTCATACACTTTCCATTCACCGCCATGGAGTGGAGAACTGTAATGCACCAGTTCGATAACATCTCAAACTTCCCCCATGTACTCAATGCAATAGATTGCATTCACCACCATATCAAGACTTCAGTTCATCCAGAAGCTGACAGATATATTAACAGAAGGGGCTCACCATCCCCGAACTACCAGTTTGTGTGTGCAGCAGATGGCAGCATAACAAACATCATGACAACACACCGTGGAAGTGTCCATGATGCTGCAATATGGAGGGAGAATGGTCTGAGGACCACATTCCAGCAAAGTGAAATAGCTGAGGGACTGCTATTAGCTAAGTACAGGAACACAGCTAGGATGCAAGCTAAGGACATCCTTACCAGCAACATCCATGCTCACAACATGTCTGTCTACTCCCCACAACAGCTGACTGTAGTTATAAGCTTGAGATGTGGTTAATGCCCCCGTACCATCAACCATCAAACCCTGCAGAGAAGGTCTAAAACAGAGCACATGCAACAACAAGAAATACCATAGAGCATGTGTTTGCAGGCATCTGGACACATCCAGGGTGCACTGCAATACACACCTGAGAAGGCAGCACAGATGATAACAATGTTTGCCATGCTACACAAAGTGCTAACTAGATCACATGGCAGTCTTCCAGCTGCAGGTGTGGGTGAACTACCCCAACAACCCCAAATGTCTGAAGATGACATCCTGCAGGTATCAGAGGAGGAGCAGAAGGACATAGGGGGCAGAAGACACATACATGGGTGACGGAAGGTGTTACCACAAGTGCAGGCCCAGGTAATATGGCAGCATCGGACACACAACTTTGAATCATGACAAGCCACACATACAGAAGTACACAGATTAAACACTGATGTTCAGGTGTTGCCCCACCATAGCAGCACAGATTGCATCTAATGGCAAATACCCAGTAGATGTATACATTGAGCATCAGACTTAATAACATACTCATAACATATATCATTATGAACACATACAAGTCTATCACAACATTGATCACCTCTTGGCACAACTGATGCAGGTATGCGTACAGACACATACTGGTGCACAATAAGGGACACACATCAATGCAACATATTCCTATCTGTCCACTATAAAAAGCTGCAAACAGGTAAGCAAATCAGGACATAATGCAAACTGTTGTTAATATCACAAGCCAAATATATCACTGTAAATTATGGATAAAGTAATGTTATAAATGGAGTCAGCTATGTTTAGTAAAACTGTTGGACTCCTGTGGCATCAGACTTGTAAATGAGCAAGACAAATGACATTCTCAGTGTTCTGCACAGCAATCATCACCTCAGGTTGAGAATGACACTACCAGACAGAGTGTATTGACTGTCTATGCTACTCTAACACAGTCTAGGGCACCCACTCTGACAGCTCACACCGCAGTCTGGTCTGCCCCTACCATGTATGGAAATACTTGGCCCAAGCTGCTCCACAGATGAAGTTGATGAGGTAATGCCCGCATGTGGAAGTGAAGGAGCATGACTGCAACCTGACTGTCTGGTCATAACTGCCAGGCCCACAGCAGGATGATTCTGTGATCTGAACAGCAGGCTTCACAATTTACACATGCATAACAGAGATATGCTGAGTGTCCTAATGAACTCAAGTAGTAAGATTTTATTATTTTGCAATACCTAGACTGTAGACAAACACCATGTTTTATCATAACTGTATCAGCTCCTCCGACTGAAAATCAGTGATTGTCTTATTGGTCCTGTCAGCAGACCGGAGGGCCATATGTTCTGGACATTGAGGAAGAAAAAGAGACAGAGGGAGAACTGTCAAATTGTCACCTCTTCTTAGTAATGAGTTGGATTTACTGGGCAGGATATTGGGCATGCAGAATTGGAGATCCCAAAATAACAGTGTATATCTCTTAATAAGTTTGCTTGCAAACCAGTTTGCAAGGTAATATAGTAATAGCATACTGGATTGTAATAGAGCAAAACACAACCACCCTGCAGTACCTCAGAGTCAGGTTTTGTCCAATAAGCGACATTCATGATGCAGAGGACAGTCAGTGACACTGAGGAGGGACAGGTTGAGGCAGGAGTTAAGAGTGCATCTTGGAAGGACATTTTTGTCGGAAGAGTAACTCCGAGGTTGGCTGAATATGTACGGGCAGTGGTATCAAATATGAAGATGTAGCTGATGGCTTTAGGATATGTAAGTGAAGAGAGATTTTTTGCTCGGTTATGGTGGTGGGCCATAAGAGTCTGTGAAAAGCTGAGTTCAGGTTACTTTAAAGTATGTACCACATATACTTCTCACCTGTACCTTAAGATTGTTCTAAGTGCGTTAGCATAGGTCATGATTCAGAAAATAATAATAAGTGAGTTCCATGTTATTACAGCTGAGGATGCAAGTATTGCACCTCACTAATTCGTTTAGGTCCTGGTTGTTTTCATCCTGGCATTTCTTCTGTCTCTATGCTTACTCCCTTTCTTACTTCTCGTGATGTTCTATAATCTTGGTTTTTGCTAGCAACACTTCAAATTGTCAGCAGATTCACATTATTCCTTACACAACTCTTTCCTGAGATTTATCCAGCTCAGCTACATGTTTTTCTGTGCATTCCTACATCTCATATTATACATTGTCTCCTTCTGCTACAGTTCAGTCCCTACATCTGCTGCCAAGCTGTAATCAAAATAATTTAGGGGTCCTGCAGATCCATATGGACTGACAAGAACTCCACTCTACTCCTATGATTTTAAGACAGTTTTATTGTTCTACATTGCTTTCCAAGCTGTATCACAGACATTCCTTCAAAGTCAGTTGAATTTTTACTGGTAAGTATTATCAATTGCTTCAATAAAATAAATACAACAAAAACAGCCTCCTAAAATGCTTACCTTTTAAAGGAATGAATGATTGTACTCAAAACTATTTTGAACTGCCTTAGAATCTGGATTAGGCTACTGTAACAATTCTGCATTAAATCATTGAACATAGCTGTAGTGAAAGGCAGTCAGAGACAGCAGTTTTTAAATATTTCTATGTTGTTGCAACCAAATAGATACAATAGTTGTAGTTCCAGTGCAACAATATAGGTTTTCTAAGGAGTAGGACTAGAAAGTATGAGTCTGACACTCAAGTGTTGTAGCTCTTGGATACCTCTCAACCTATTAGAGTAAAAATCTGGACAAAGCCTAAAATGATGGTGGAACAAATAGGGACAGATTTTAAATATTGCTATTACAAACTTAGAAAGTTGATAGAACAGTAGTTTCTGGTTGCTTGAGAGTTACTATTAAAAATAGGCCTGACTAATACTGTACCCTATACTATTTGTTTGGTTTGACTTGTTCTCAGGTAGGGGAGAGAGGGAATTTATTCCTATCTTCCTTTTTAAAACTCTGAAACTCTAAAAATGTAAGATATGTTTCTGCAGTGGGAAAACAGAAAGTGCAATTCATGAAAATTGTACTGTATTTCTTCAATATTTTTTTGCCATTTGCTTGAGAGTGCCAGTTGTTTGAGTTTCGGTTAACTGAGAGCTTTGTAAAACAGAAATGTATGACACGAAACTGCATATAGCAAAGATAAATGATACACCAGGCACATGAAATTGCAATAAACAAAAAAAGCGGATAATACATACACTACACATAATTATGACACTGAAATATAAAAAAATATAAATAATATATATACATTTTCTTACAAAATGCAGCTATATGCTTTATAGTTACAATCATGTCTGATGTTGAATGATATAAGAAAGGTCAGCAGTATAAACACTAAAACAGAGGTTTTTGAATAATGGGTGGTGTTACGCTGACTCACTGTCATATCTATAAAATCATTAGTTCTCTACTATCATTTTATCCAATTCATGTTTACAGCTATGAGCTATCTCAGCACCCAGTGGCTGCAAAGCAGAGAAATAATATTATATAGTATACCAGTCTGTTCAAGGATACACATGCACAGGCACACACACACACACACACACACACACACACACACACACACACACACACACACACTTGCACCTGAGTAAGCACACTTGCATGTGCATTCAAATACATGCACAAATAGCACATACATATTCAATTAAAATGAAGGATTATCATTTATCAACAGCATGTCTGTGGAAAGTGATTCTATAGTATTCTCCCTTGCTATTTAGCAGATGTTTTTGTTGTTATCAGTACTTTATTTATAAAGGAAATACTACTCAGAAGATGGTTGAAAGAGAGGAAGTATATATAGATACAATAGTACATATTAAAACACACACACACATTATAATTTTATATATATATATATATATATATATATATATATATATATATATATATGTTGAAATGGACATCATCAACCTCAAATGGCCAAAAACAAAACATTGATTCACAAAGAATAGAAAATAAATGCTAAAAACAGTATTTTTGAAAGAGCAAGTTCTTCTGCACCTATATCCCCTGATAATTAAATATAACAATTCCAAAATTCTACTACAGTGAGAATAGGGCATGTTCTCAGATTCTCAATATAAAAAAGTAGACGGTAATTGTTGATTAGTTGATTTTCAATTAACTCTATCAGCTGTTTCACACATCAGTGAAAATATTCATCATCAAAATTCTTCAGCCATATAGATCGAGAGATGGGTAGATAGATAGCTGGATAGATAGACATATTTAAAAAGATATATATATATATATATATATATATATATATATATATATATATATATATATGTTTACTAAATATAGTTGAATGAGGCAAACATTGATGTTCACAACATCAACCAGAAAATGTTGAAATTACAAACATTGACATGCTACTTACCATGCAACAACTAAGCAAAAAGCTCTGTGCATGCAAAAATCAAACCTAAAAAAATATGCATCATTTTTTGCAGGGGGAAAGCCCCTCTACTAATTATATATACTAACTCTGAAATTACTAAGCAGATGTCGACAAAGCCTAGGTTTAACAATATTCAGTGTTCCCATATATTTATTTATTTATTTATTATACACACACACACACACACACACACACACACACACACACACACACACGCACACACAATTTGACAGAAAGTATCACTTAATGTTCTGATACAAACTTGAACAATTCAGCTATTCATTGCGCTGATGAAGCCAGCCACCAGGAGATGAACTCTGACTCACCTCTACTCTAATTTAGCATTGAAGATCACATACAGTTCTTATCTTCCTTGCTGAACACTACTTTAGACAAGAAACAAATACCTAAATGAGTTCTAGTTCCTGTATGTACTGACCCAATTTACAAACTATGTGAGATTAAAATAACCTAAAACAATATAACTGTTAACCACATTGTAAAACAAATCCAGACTAAATAATGCACAGAAACAATTATGCAAGTCCATTCATAATGGTAAAGGACTTCTATAAGCTTAATTTAGCAGCCTAGACTGTGAGAAGCAAAAAAATAAATAAATAAAAATCTTCTATAATTATATCACAAAAAAAAAAAAAAAAGCTAAACCTATGAATATAGTACCCTGAAGACAAATAACACTGTCTACTCAAAGGTGAAAGATCTTGGATGCTGTCCTTTACAGAGCAGAATCAAGTACTAGTTGACCTAAGCAGTCACCTATGACCCACTGGCTAGGAGGGGGCCCTCACTAGCTGGAAGGGGACCCATTGGCTGGGGACTGCCACATTTACTTTTTTAATTAAAAAAATATGTGTTTTTTAAGGTAGTTCTTTAAGGATGCCCGCTGCGTCCAGTTGCATACATCTGCTGTGTCTGTGCATGTGTCATTTGTCGCACAGACCTCCTGTTGTTTACTTCTTCCTTTTGTGTTCTGTGTGTGTGGAATTTCAATACAATTTAAATACAAGAAGACATTCCTGTGCTACTGCTTGCTTTCAGACCTTGATTTTTCCACATCACAGATAAACAAGTAAGGTGTGTGTGTGTGTGTGTGTGTGTGTGTGTGTGTGTGTGTGTGTGTGTGTATGTGTGCTGTTTGTATACTTTAGCTACAAGAAAATAGGAAAAGAGCCTGAATCCTCTATTCCAACTACAAAGCTGTTAAAAAAAATTAATTTCAAGGAATTGAGCACATTTTCAGGAACTGAGTTTCAGGTGCATTCTTCAAAGAATTGAGTTTCAGGTACATTTTCAATGAATTGAATTTCAGGTAAAATTTTCAAGGAATTGTTAGCTTCAAGGGAAAAGAAGTTTACTGTTGCACAAGCTAAGTCTGTTTACAATGTGCAACTGTTTTGTTTAGCGAATGGTATCACTATTGTGCTATATAATTTAAAAGCATTGTTATTAGCACAACAGGTAGCATACTTGCTTTTGAGGCAAAAGGCTGCAGATTCTACTCCCACAGTATGTAGATGGATTGCTGATACTGTGTTGTACTTTAAAGGGGTGGGAGTACTGCAGTCCTGATTATGTCCTCCTTTGGATGAGAGGCCTAGTAACTATGAACATATTGTCAGTCTGCCATCCATTCCCTATTGCCAGTTTACCATTTTTTTAATGTAACATGGGCAATTGTATTCTTCAAGGGTAGCAGGCACTGAATTTGTAGATGAAACACTGAAATATAAAGTTTTTTTTTGCTACTAGCAACCTCTTCATTAGTTACAGATCACTTTGATGTGGAAATATTCAAATGACCTTTACTTCTGTAAAGATTGTGCATATTGACTGACATTGGTGGATTGTAATGATAGATGTTTGAATGGCCTTTTATAGTTGAAATTTTCTGAAATGGACATTTTTGTCATTATTGATTCATACCTTTTATCTCATTTGCTTACTGGAAAAAATATTCAAAACTACAAATTTAAAACATGCTCTTACCAGCGGTACTGTATTATACAAGGAATATAATTTAATGTAATCAGGAAGGTGAATCAAAGAACACATGCATGTATGCATGGTCCTACAAATATGTGCAAGTGGCCTATGATTTGAAAACAGCCCAAAGGAAAGCTTTATCTGCAACTGACCAGATGCATTTTCTTTAAATGTGAGCATGATGATGTGAGGTATTCATAGGTTATTACTAAGCTAACTGCCCTTGTGAGACATTTTAAGCCTAGCCAATTATCCCTTGTGAGACTCAAACCCTGCACCTTGTGTTTGTAAGGCAAAGACCTTAACCATTAGGCCACCCTCCCAACACCCAGGAGAAGTAGGACAGTTGATGTGTAACATGTGCAAGCATAGCTAGCTGGAGTTTTGTAAAGAATTATATGTCATTTGTATATCAAATTGATTTGTACACATGCTTGTGTTAAAAATGTATTTGTAAAGCCACTTATGTTACAAACTGTACCAACAGTGGGTCCTGCAGGACAGAAAAGAAATACACCTGTATGTCAGACTGTATTGTAACTTTTAAAATTAATATATTGTAACAGAGGATACTGGAAGAGAAGAGGTTGATCTCAGTCCAGCTAACATTGAAAAATAGTCTGAAATTAAATTACTTGGTTTAGGTCATAAAGATTGTTTCTTACACTACTCTGGAAGAGTGGAAGCTTTTGAAAGGGTTTTATAACTTCCAGATATTATAACACATCTTAGCAAAGCTTTATGTGTGTGTGTATGGTAACACATAGGAGCTAGACTCTGGTTCAGTTGCTAGTAAAGGAGGTAGTATGGGAACCAGAAGTCAGATGACCAGATATGTGTGATGTCATTCTGTAATCTAGCACTGAAATTATGTTTTAATACTAGATGAGACAGAAGTCTCAGGTCGCTCTGTTTTGGAACTGACAAGACCACTTACCCACTTTTTTTGCCTTGCTTTAATAAGTATCCAGGGAAGAGTAATTCTTTAGATCAGTCAAGAAAACATAGTGAGATTAGTTAAGTGCTGTTTTTCTGTACCTGTATGAATCTATACATCTGTGTTATTTTTAATATTTCCTGTGATTGAAACTCTAGTGTTTATTGTAAATTGGTATTTAATACTTTCATGTTCTTTTATTATTTATTATTAAATATATTTAAACTTTTCAATGTAGCTGGTCTTTTAGAGAATATGTTAACCTTTGAGAGTACTTATATTTATTTGATGGCACAGTATAATTGGCTAGCCTTGTAAGAGCCTTAGAGTAGTAGGCTGGTGGCAGTATAACTACCTTATAGTCTCGGCAAAGGTAACACAGCTAGAACATCTGTGCTAGCCTTTCCCAGGTGTGTGTGTGTGTGTGTGTGTGTGTGTGTGTGTGTGTGTGTGTGTGTGTGTGTGTGTGTGTGTGTGTGTGTGTGTGTGTGTGCATGTGTGTGTGTGAAAATCAAATCTCAAAGAGTGCGTGTATGTCAGCTACTTGGAGCAGGGACAGAGAGTACTGGTTTCACAGAGAAGGTGGTAGAGGACTTGGCTTTGATCACTCTGCTGAGGACTCAACTCTACAGCTGAGCCAGTAGGCAGCCTTATTGGGGGCCTGGAGAGAGAGAGAGAGGTTAACCCAACCCCCAGACTGAGTGTGTTCCCTGTATGCTCTTAAGGGAAATTGTGCTTGGTGCAGACAGGTGCATCTGGAAATACTATGTGTGTATATCTATTTTTTGTTCCAAGTGAATGTCCCTCTCCAGTGTCAGTGGTGAGGACTAAGACTCTTTGATTACTGACCCAGAGCAGGGGCGGCACAGTGGGTTTCAATGCTGTTTCAATGAATGTGAGTTTCAAGGACAGAGAGGTTTTAAGGCTAAGTCTGTTTTCATTGTGAGACTGTATTGCTTTGTTTAGAAAATGTCTATCAATGTCTGTGCCATATCATTTGAAATAAAAGTTTTAAATTAAATCCAAATATCTGTAAAGGAGAAAACATTATGCTCACTGAGAGGTTTGAACTGTATTTATGGTAACTGGAGAGAAATAGCCAAGTAATGGGACACTGGAATGGCTGCCGGGAGGACTGTGTATGAGGGACTCCTAACCATTATCCTGTCTAGGGCCACATTTGACAATGACCCAGCTCTAGTCTCTTATCTGTAGCAAACAGCAAACAAAGCAATTCCAAATAATAGACACACAGGTTTGGTGAAAAACAGATTTATTAATCCACAAAGCTTTCGGGAAAAATCCCTTCTTCAGTGTGTATCTCAAAAGCTTTGTGGATTAATAAACCTGTTTTTCACTGACCTTGCATGTCGGTTATTTGGAATTGCTTTGTTTACTGTTTGGACTATTTTTGCATTCTAACAGTTTACCTTAGTGCTGGTCTGTTTTTGGTTTTTGGGAGCTTATACGTAGTACCAGGCAGCAGTGCTGACAATTCATAAGAGGTCCTCAGTATGATAACTATGGAACTATTATTTTCATATGTGTTCTACATAAAATAATGGAAAGGATCATTATGATGCTGATACAGAATAGCACTGTTAGCTCTTTACATAAACCTGTATGGCACAGTGAAGGGCAAACGTTTTGGTAGTTTTTTGAATGAGTTGTAAAAGCGCTAGATTAAGAATTGACTACACTTGGATGCAAAGATGGCCGCTGTTCTGTAGACACTGCTAACCTACAGGTCTTCAATCTTTATAGAAAAAAAACAACCCAGAGGAAAAACCAGGATCTATTTTGTTATAATAATCTGAGCTAATAACTCTAATCAACACTCAAAAAATCCTTGAAGGGAAAAATAAACCTGAATAAACAGTCAAACTACTAGGATTCTAACAGATTATCAGAGGGAGACAAGGAAAGAAAGCCATGTGCTCAGGAAACTGTATATACTGAACACTATCTTTAAACCAAGACGCCTCACCTCACCTGCACAAAATGTCAAGAGAAGACAAAAACATGGACATTATAACAACAAAAACTAAACTATCAGAACTACTTTCACCTGAGAAAGATTTAATCTCTAAAAGACAGAAAATAACAAAACAACAAGATTCTGCAAAAGCAGGGAACAAAAACAAAGCGGATCAACCTGCAAATCTGGATGACATCAAGGCAGCTTTACTACCTGTTCAAGAGGCAATAAAAAAACTGTCCACCCAACTACAATCATTTGGAAATTCTTTTAACCAAATAATAGAAAGAATGGACAAATCAGAAGCCAAAATAACAGAAAATGAAGAAAAAATAGTTCTAATTTCCAAAATATCAGATGCACATGATGTAGACATCCAAAACATGCAAGCAAAAATGATTGATCTTGAGGCAAGATCCAGAAGGAATAACATAATCATCAGAGGCATACCGGAAAATATACAGCACAATGAACTGATCCCTTCTATTATACAAATATTTCTAGTTTTCGCTTGGATCCCCTCATAGAGACGCTACTTGGTTTACTCCTTGGGTTTGATTTTAATTGTCCACTCTCTCTCTAGCGGCCCAAATGTAACTTTAGCAAATGCTATCAGGAGACGCTAATAGCTTTATATGTGTGGGATATTTTACTAAATTTTGAATGTCCCCGGCGGGATCAAAACCCTCTTTTCTCACATACTTTAGTATGTAAATAGATCCACTGTTGCTCTCATTTGTATAATTTAACTCTACTGGCTTGTTTCCTACATGTATTACATCTCTATGTGGAATCTCTTGAACAGGGCTAAGCAAGACTCCCACTCTAGACAGGCAGCTTCTTTTTTACTGATTTCAATGCCATACATCTGTATAACACGGTGCTGGATTATCTAAGATGTCTTAACTGCTGCTTGTACCCTGTTGTGATCTGTGTTGAGCAAAGTGCATTCATTCGCCCTGGTATATGTGAAAACCTCATAGGCACATACATAGTTTGTAGTCTTTAATGTAATGTTGGTTTTAATGCTAAATGACTGCTTAGAGTATTAGCTATACCTCATGTTGTATAATTTAGGTGAAATTTTAACTCTGCAAAGCCACTATTCAATTGCGTTACTGCCTTAATCATATATGACTTCAAGTTGGACTAGTGACTGCAGCCAAGAGAAGGTTTAGACCACCATCTTGCCTTCACTTGTATCTGTATTTATACAGATTTATCTCATGCTGATTACTGGCTACCATATTCAAATACTACTATGACTTTAACTAGTTTATTTAACTCTACTGTTTGAACTATTGTCTTGGTATGTCTAAAGGCCTATGTAAATTAAAGTTGTTATCTACTGTTCAATTATATTACTTAACTAAGCCCCTAGGGTTATGTATGAGCTATATTTCTCCTGCCTATCTGACATGACTTGTACTTGTTGAATACTTTAATATGATTCATTATTATGTACCTTATTACTGTGTAGATTAATAGTGCCCTGCTATCTGCTTTGCATATACAGCTTTTTATACTAAAGTTACTTTTTTTCTCCCTTTTCTCCTGATCCCATTTGTTTTTCCGCCATCTTCACCTACATGTATCCAGCTCTCTTTGCCCATAGCCTGTCCATGAAACAGACTCCTCATGCTTGACGACAAAGGACCCATCCTAACCAGCTGTTACATCTCAGGGTCCCCCTTCCTTGGTCCCAAAGGTTTAAGAAGCAAGCATCTCAGGGTCTACCATCCTTGCTCCCTAAAGCTTAAAGAAGCAAGAACGTATGTGGCTTTCTTAAACCTAACAGTTACTAAAGAGGTGTTATATTTGGTAGGCAGTTGAAAGGACGCTTCCAAGATAGGACAGCCAGCAGCTTACCCATTAGCCTGTACACTCTTCTCCAACCTTCTAAAGCTCTTTCTAATTCTAGTCTCGCCTCTTAACCCTGGAACAGACCTATCCCTCTTACTATTTGTCACTGCAACATTGGGTTTGTCCACTAGGCGGCCCCCTCACCTGGTTTTACCTCCCTCAATCTATCCCACTATCCCTCACCATACTATTGAAACATTTCCTTGCTTTTTCCCTAGTCTTGCTACTATCTTAACTCACTTTTAATCTGCTTACCACTACTTTCAGCTTTTTAGCCAGCTATAAAGCTCACTCATATTTTTTTACTTCCATCCTCAGCCTTGAGCCAGCTACTATCCCTCCTTCTCCACCCATAGTATAGTCTAATATCTTCCTGTCCTTATAGTGCTACTTAGTATCCCACTTTATATCCTCTAATCCTCTGCACTCAGCACCCACCTATACTCTTATCATCCATCCTCCCACTGTGCCCAATCTCTCCTCTTACCTGCACCATTACTTACCTTTCTTAAAAGCTTCTTCACTGATTGATTCTTCCCCTTATGCTTCTTCCTTCTCTTGTCTCTTCATTCTTCTCTATAACCTCTAACAATGCTACCAACATAACCCCAGATACTACAACCCGCCTACTAGGTGTAACAATTGATAATTGTCTCAGCTACGATGACCACATCAACTCCACCATAAAATCAGTTAACAAAAAACTTGGTACCCTCTATAGAATTAAACCCTTCCTTACCCCTTCTGCCAGGAAAACTATTGCCCAGACCCACCTCATTTCTACCCTTTTCTATGCCTCTGCTATATATACTAACCTATCTAAAAACAACCTCTCCAAACTTTCCACCTGCTATAATAGCATAGCTAGATTCATCACATGCTCCGCATTTAAAACTCGCCACTGCCTCAACCTCAAACAACTTGGATGGCTAGAACTGCAGAACCATATACTCTGTCAACAATTACTTATCACTCAAAAGATCCTATACCACCCCAACAACACCCCTATCCTCACTAATCTGATTACACAATATAAAAATCTAGCTACACTACGCTCTGCTAATAAGCTCCTTGTCTCCTCGACTAAATCTAACAACAAAGCTGGTGACTCACTTTTCTCAAACACAGCAGGTAAAAACTGGAATCAGCTTCCTTCCGAAATATCAACCCTTGCTTCTACTTCTCTATTTAAAAAACATCTTAAAGAACATCTTATAACTCATTGGCTTTGTCCATGTGCTAACCCAGACTGATACCTCTTTCCCTTCCTGCTCTTACCCCTTTCCCTACTCCTCTAACCTTTGCCCCCAAATCTAGTTACTACTCTTTTCTTCATAGTAAGAGAATAAAATATAAGGGCTTTTCTCTCTTAATTGGGTCTTGCTCATACCTACTATTGTGTTTAGTACAATATTTAGTATAATTTTTATAGTTTACAATTCTATTATTATAATTTTTCTTTTGACCAATGCTGCCTCTGTATTGTGATTTTACATGTCTTTTTATATATTGTTAACTTTGTCACTGTTCATGCTTGGAGCTTTTCTCCCTGGGCCTCTACTGAAAATGGACATATATCCAGTTAGACTAGCCTGGTCAACAAATGTAAAATAAAATAAATAAAATATTTGCCACACTACTCAAAGACCAAAAAGCAGCCCACCAAATAATAATAGAGAGGGCACACAGAGCCCTGAGAGAATCTCAAGCATCAAACAATCCAAGACCTGTGTATGCCAAACTCCTAAACTTTCAGGATGTCAGCACAATCTAATTATCTGCAAGTAAAAATGGTGGGTTCATAATGTGGAACAATAACAAAATATCACTTGCACAAGATCTGCCCCTACAAATTAGGCAGGCTAGACAACTCCTCTCACCTTACTGTAAGTTCTTAATTAACAGAAAGCTAAAATTTCAAATGAAATATCCAAATACACTGATATTTTATGTGGATGATGTTACATACTCGGTTGCTAACCACAAAGAAGCAAAAAGTACTTTTTTGGCAGTTTTTAAAAAAATTCCCACCATGGATAATTAGTTACACCCACCGGTTCAGCTCTTAGAGATCTCAAAGCCGGCTGTAAGCTATCCGGGCAGCTGGAGACTTCTTTCCGCATGATTTGGCTTTGTTTTGCCCTAGGCCTTATTTTTTAGAATGGCGCGACCCTGATTCTCTCTCTACAGCCCACAAGGAGCTCATCGGGAATCATATTTCACGTCCGCCATGTTGGTTTTCCCACGGGAGGAACTATAAGCCATATATCATTTCCAGGAGGTCAAAATAAAGAGGAGGCACTTCCGGAAGTCCGTGTACATACAGAGTCCCCCTACGAGAAGCCAGGCAGCCAGCATAGCTGATCGGAAGATCTGCGAGACAGCTAAATGGAATAAAAACCAAAGAAACAAAGAAAAAAGTGAAAAATTGAAGAGAGAGTCACTAATCCTTCTAATAATAAAATCCCATCGACAGTTGCAGAGAACTATAATCTACAAAGAGTGCTACTATACGCTGACGTTAATTTAAGGATCAGTGACTTGATACTATAAAGTGACATTATAAACCTTGATCCTTTGAAGAAAACCCGAGATATTTATGTGTGTATGTGTGTGTGTGTGTGTATATGTATGTAGGTATGTGTATATGCAGCTATATGTATGTGTAGACTCTTACACATGTATATGGATATAATATGAACAGACACATATGTTTTAATGTGGTCAGAGTATTGACTGAATCAGCAATGGAGGTATCATCCTTGAATAAACCTGACAGATTCACTAGGCATGCCTTACTACCTCCCCATCGCTGCAGAGATAAAAAAGTGCATTTCTTGTGGCCAGCAGTTTTACTATGAGTGTATACATTACCCAATATAGTTTTATGATGTTAGAAGTGCTACTTATCACATAGAGATAGTACTGCAGATGCTGACTTTGATTCGCAGCACATTTGTACCAAATTGGAGGACTCTGCATTTATATTAAGAAACGTCTGATGTCATGAGTGCAGAGTCCCAGCTATTCCATCTTTGATTAACGTCTACAACACCTTTTCCAAATGCCCACCAAACAAAACCCATCCTGTCATGCTGGCATGTATATCTGCAACATTTCTCAGTGTGTCTGCTCTGAATGTGACCTCTAACATCAAAGGAAAGATTCCAGGCAACGCAAAGCTCAATTGTAGGATACCAATCCATAATACCAATCAGCAAGAAGGTTCAGTTTCTAAGGGAGCAAGCAATCATAAACTGTGGGTATTTCCTCTTAGTAGGATGTATCACTAACATTTAACTGTATCCCTTAAGGAATTGCTTATACTTTCTGACATTCAAGTTGCCAAATAGTACAGTGGATCTGTCAATACTCAGATGTGACATGCTAGCAAAGCAGGATATTTACTGCTTTTCGTGCCGTTGGATAATAGACGGTGAATGAATTATTCTTCTGCACTACAGATCAAGGTTTTATCAACAACTGTTGTCTTATAGTCTCATTACAGTTTCACGGTGTATGTAAAGATGCGTATGTATAGCTGTATATGTATAGGTGTATGTGGGTGTGTCAATGAAAATGACGGCCATATTCTTACTTTCTGGCCATGCAGTTTGATGAGCTTAGCCATTAATTAAATCACATAGTTATATGAAATATACTTAAAGTTAAATAAAAGCCTCTGATACAGAAACTGACTTATCTTAACACAGGTTGTAACCCAAAAGCAACCATAATGCCTATATACTGATCAATATAATAAAACGATCAAACAATATTTCAAATGTAACAATCTGCATATTCCAATACAGATTATAAATAGAAGGCCACAACAGGCAGATACTAACAGAGGCATATAAACAATATTTGAAAAGACAAAATAAAAGCTTTTTCACCAAACTACTAAACTCATATATAGCTGCAATGCCCTCTCCGGGGTACATAAGAATGTGTAAATTGAATTATATGAAGAATAACGATTCTGCAGTTGACATATGTCACGCCAAGACCTATATACTATAACTTTGTTCAATAATTGAACAACAAAAGGCAAGGGCAACAAAACATTTGTGGTTAACTACACTGGGGTTATTCAAAGACCCAGTCTGAGAACACTATCACTCTACACCACACAAAATAACAAACAAATGAATCAAGAGAAGAAATAAATAGTTCGCAAAACCAATAAATATAGGGAGTCAATAAAAAGTTATAAGGAATCACAAAGAGAAGAATATCTACAAAGAAGATAGATATAAAACAAACTCATAAGTAATCGCAAATAGATACTTAAATTATGTAAGGAGGATACAGCAACATAACATTACATAGACTAAGAACCCATATACTCCTAATTCCAAGAAGGAAATAAACAGAGTTAAGAAACCTCCTTCAAAGGAGATAATGACCAATCATAGCGAAAGCTTAGAATGAGAATTAATACCTAATACCACTATAGTTAGTAAATAAAGTTTGAGTTACCAATTTAGAGCTAGAAAATATGTAAATACTGTTAGAGACAAGCCTCTTGAATTGATGATCTGTGAGTTAACGAAGACCGAATTGACTGAAAATATGTTACCTAAACTATAACATTCTATAGTAAATCTCAAAAGAAGAGGCTTAGGTTATAAAAGCAGTGTCTTTCTGAGGGAATGAGTTGGGAAGGCTTTGTACAGTTAGGGACAAGTCATGCAGGGTCTTTAAACTTCTTCTTCTCCACAAACTCCAACACGCAAGTGAACATTATACTAATACTACAAAAATATACAAAGGTTAAACAGCTTCAGACCCTGCTTAATTCCTGGTCCAGGAGGCTAGTGGTTAAGCACAAGGAAGGGACGGGAATAAGAGAATGCTTTCATAACATGATCTTGACAAGAAACAAACATAACCTGATATGTTTACTCCAATCTTAGGACTACATACATAAACCAAGAAACTATGTAAATGTGGGAAGTTGATTCATGGAATGTTAAGGGGCTCCAGAACATGAAAAAAAGGAAACTATTTCTACACCTCACTTTGCAAGCTAAGGCAAACATTATACTAATTCAAGAAACTCATTTAACTATAGAACAATGGTCAGTAATCAAAGAAAAAAAGTGGATAAGAGAAGATATAGCTTCACAAGGTAAAACTAATAGTGCAGGAGTTGCTATAATCATTAAGAAGCAATGCCAAGATAAAATTATAGAAACCAAAATAGACAAAGAAGGAAGATGGTGCTATGTAATTATTTCAACTCCTGACTATGCTAAACCTATTTTACTGCTCAATATATATGCACCTTGTAATAATCAACACTCCTTCTATACATCATTGTATCATATCTTAAGTCAATATCATGATCACTATATGATTTTGGGAGGTGACTGGAATGCCTATCAAAACCCAAAACAGGATAAATCAAGTTTACATATGGCATACAATAAGCTGGCATCTATAGCATTAAATGAACTTAAATATGACTTTAATTTATATGATCCATTTAAATATGGCAACAAAACAAATAACCCAAATAGATTTATGTTTTACTCCAACTGTCATAAAATGTGGTCGAGAATCGATTTCTTTCTAATCTCTGAATCACTAATTAATCTAGACCCTACAGTAAACATACATACTCGATACCTTTCTGACCATTCGAAAATTACCCTAAATCTTACTAAGAACACCAAAATGAACACACTAAATCAAGGATATAATTGGTCCCTGAACCCCAATCTTTTAAGTAAAAAGGAGATAGTTGGGGAAATACAGGATATCCTTAAATCAACCCTGGCGAACCTATCTAAACAGCAACACCTTCCAGATATTGAATGGGCAACAGCAAAAGCTCAAATCAGGGGTATTTTTCTTCAAAAAGCAACCTACTATAAAAAAATCCAACTCAGAGAGAAACAACTGGAGGATAAAATTAAATCATTAGAGCAAGATCTAATTAAGAGCTTCAACACTCAAACTGAAATAGAATTATTGAAATGTCAAAAAGACCTTTATATGTTGCCCAATAATAGCTTATCACTTCACAAAACTAAAACACTTGCCAATTACACTAATTATGTCCAAACACCATTGCGAGCACTAACAAGGATTATTAACCAATCAAGAGAATCCTCCCAAATCTCTGAAATAACCTATGAGAATAATAATTATACAAAAAATGGTGATATTATTAACATATTTGAAGTTATATACTCACAAATATATGGAGACCATCAGTCCTTACCCATAAATGAAAACAGTAGAGACTTCTTAAAAAAACTTAACTTCCCAAAAATCGATATGAAACTTCAAAAAGAACTAATAGAACCAATAACCACTGAGGAAATAACATCAACAATCAAAAAACTGAAACCCCATAAATCACCTGGACCAGATGGTCTCACAGCAGAATTTTATAAAACATTTTACATTATCATTGCACAAATCCTATCCCACATATTAAACTACATAATAAACAATAAAATTAATGATTTCCACTTTAATGCATCCAAAACTATATTTATACTCAAAGAAAAGAAGACCCTCAAAATCCAGATAGTTACAGACCCATATCATTATTAAATATTGATACCAAAATTCTAACATCTATTCTGGCTAATAGAATGAAAAAAATAATGGGTATAATTACCTCTAGTGAACAATCTGGCTTTTTAACATCCAGACAATCGAGTGATAATACATTAACTCTACACACACTAATCTCATACGCTAACCAAAATACCCTAAACATGTATGCACTCGTCATAGACGCCCATAAAGCCTTTGATAGAGTAAACACAAAATTTTTATTTCAAATTCTACCCTACTTTAACATACCCCAAAAATGTATTCAAACGCTACAAATATTATACAATAGTCCCTACACATCATTATATATAAATAAAACATGGTTAAATAGAATTCAGATCAGAAATGGTACACGACAAGGCTGTCCCCTATCTCCGTTATTGTTCAACCTATATCTAGAACCCCTCTTTTTAAACATAAAACAAAATATATATCACAATGCCCCACTAATATACAACGCCAACATTTTCTTTTCAGCATTTGCAGATGACCTCAATATTTATTGCACAACTCCAATTACGGATATAAAGAAAATAATATCTGCTATTGAAGAATTTGCCACAATGTCAAACTACAAAATAAACCTCAAGAAAACTAACTTCTTTCCCTTAAAAACCCCTAAACCTTTTTCACTTTTACCTTTGATAGGACAAGTAAAAACTGAAGAAATTATTAAATATTTAGGGATTATATTCTCCACAGATAACAAAGATTTCTATCTAAACAATATTAAACAAAAATGGAACCACATCCTACTTGACCTAAATAGATGGAAAAACCTGAAACTACCTCCATTAGCCAAAGTCTCGATTATAAAAATGAATATCCTACCAAGACTATTATACATCTTCATGTCCTCCCAGCTAAGCATTCCCAAGAAATTCTTCAAGCAGATCCACACTGAATTTGCTAAATTTATATGGGAACCTAAAAAGTGTAGAATTTCATATGATAAACTGATGACCCCTAAAAACAAAGGTGGATTAGACTTACCACATTTTGAAAACTACTATTTAATTATAAATGCTAACAGAATCTTAAGAATTGCAAACTACAATACATCTGATAAAATGTGGTGTCCACACTGGGTAAGAATCTATTTCAAACATACCAAAAGTCTGGATATAAATCCCAAAGCATTGCCATTCCTAAATAACAATACTACAAAATCATATAATCTAATGCAACCCCTTAAAAATGCAGTAGAGCTAACACGAAAACTCTTTAAATCAGTAAACTTGCTCCATCACTTGATGTTATTACAACCCATACATAAAAACCCCAACTTCAAAATAAATAACCAGATGTTAGACTTAAAACGCTTCCCACATATAATAAACATAACCTTACAAGATATATACTCATACTTAAACTGTCCTATTCATGAAATAAGAAGCCAAATGAACCTTCCCAAATCATATCTGTTGATCATGAGACAGATCAAAGAGATGTGCTTAAGCTATCTTCATGATATCAACATTAATAAAGAAGACATAATGAAATGTAACCTACTATGGAAAACTCTTTTACTAAACAAAAAATATACAGCATCCTCATACAAATTGATAAAAGACATGAAATTTCAAGATCATATCCTCATATCTGATTATTGGAAAGAAAAAATATTACCTCTTGAGGATCGCAAATTAACACAAGCAATTAACCTCACAGTAAAATCTATATCCCTTCAAAAGTTAGCATTCACGCAACTCATGATATATAACAATGCATATTACACATGCCTTAGCTTGCATAAATTTAACTCTAAAACTTCCCCAACCTGCCCACATTGCAAAGATAAAACTGCTGACCTTTTCCATATGTTCTGGAGCTGTAAATGTGTATTCAAACTTTGGAACTCCCTGAAACTACAACTACAAAAAATGGGCTATCAAACCTCAAGGCTCAACTGGGAGTTTATGATATTACATATTCCCCCAAATAATCTATCCAAAAAACAAATAATCACTTTTATTAATATTTTCCTATTAATGAAACTCTACATAGCTACCAATTGGCTTAACCCATACAAGAACTCTTGGGAGAATTTCAGGATTCTGATGATAAAACATATACTAGCCCATAAATACATAATAAACAAACAAAACAAAAATCCCAACATTTTCAAACTCTGGGAATAGATTTTCAATATTATACTTACATAAACCTCTAAATGTAAGATACACTACAACATACACAAGAATCACCCCAACATTATGTTGTCATAAACTGAGATTTTGATACTAACCCTGGAATTAACATTCAAAAGAAGTTTATGAAGTCAACAAGTATCTTCTCTTTTCTCTTATTTTAATTTTATTTTAATGTTAAACTATGAAAGCATTCATGTAAATAGTGTAAATATGTTTTAACTGTTTGGTTATAGCCATGATCTAATATCACCTCTGTATGTTAACATGTACACTATGAAAGATAAATAAAGAAATATTATTGAAAAAAAAAAAAAAGAATTGACTACACTTGCTTCATATCTCAACCTTGCCAAAGCCTTTCATGCTATCCCCATGTAAGAGTTGTAAACAAACTCAAGGTTAGCACTTAACTTGCTCAGTGGATGGATAACTAACCGCTCTGTAAGGCTCAGGCAAAAGTAGGTGGCTGGCTCCTTGATGTTGTAGCTATCACTACTGTAGTACCACACAGTTCACTAGTTGTGCTACTCATCTCTGACATTTTATTTTAAATTTTGCAGGATGATATAGCCAACCAAGTCTACAGACAAATGCAAACTGGGTAATATAATTCTTCCCCCAGCTGATGCCTTTTCTTTACAGACTAAGCAGAACAGCACTAATACTTGGTGTAGAAACAATAGCCCTGCACTTAATGTTAGAAAGTATAGTCTGAGTAATTTGGAATAAAAGTGGCCTTAATTAAGTATTGCATCAAAAGTCAGGTAGTAAAAATTGTTCAGGTTATTGAGGATCTGAGTACATTAATCAATGATGGTCACAGCTTTAATCAATACATCACCATACTTGTTTGCAAGACCTACAGGTCTTCTGCTTCTAGGAGGTCATTAGTTCCCTATATACCTCCCTAATCTGCCAGTTAAAGATTATAACGTTCTGTTTTACAGTCTCCTGGCAGACTACCTTGACCAACTAGAATAAATTCAAAAATTCCTTTCCAAGAAGAACAATAGCCTCAATAGCCTGAGTTAATCATAAAGGCTTCAACAACTGTTCCACAACTTGTCTTACTGTTTCATCAGAAGTGCTTTGTGCCTTTTATTTTGGCTTTAAAGGGACATCTGCTTTTTAAATTCCTATGCTAGAAATACATGAAATTCCTATACAAATAACTGTTACCTTAAAACATCATTTACTATTATACTGACATGACAGATTCATCACCTAGCGACTGCCACTATTGTAGAATAAAGATCCCCAAACTCTAAGACAATGTAGATTTCCCTGTACATTAAAAAAAAATCTTGGTGAGTGCATGCATATCCGTAAACTCAAACAGTAGATAATACTGTCAAGCTTCTGCTAGGCCAGTAAGCTGGACATTTCTTTCCCACACCAATGAACCTACAGAAGAAACAACAAAATGTAACATTTCTCGTAGTCTAGAGACTTAATTCTGACTATAAAAGAAATCAGCAGAGAATGCTTGATGTTCTATTATATATTAGCATTGTACAGTAGGTTACTCTCCTTTCTTTTCTTTGTTATTCTTGCCTTAACCTTTTTCCAGTCAAATTGGTTACAGTAGTCTACAAAGCTGAAAACCCAGTACTGCATAGTAGACAAGGTTCAAGCAGCCAGCTAAAGAAGGGGAGAAGGGGACTATTCTTGTGTCTGCAGATAGTTGCCTTTCTTGGGGACTGGGATTTCAGTTGTACCTCGCTCCTACAGTGGAAACTTGGGGTCTTAGAGCAATGTATTAAGGCAGATGTCATATCAATAATGACAACAGATAAAAACATCAACATGGAAGAAATATAAAATGCCCATGCCAATGGCATACATCAAATGTTTGATTAGGGAAATGAGTAAGATAAAGATAGATAGCCATAGAAAAATATTTATTTATTTAACATTTGTTTACCAGGAAACTCTGACTTGGAACAAGCCAATTTTCAGTGGAGGCCCAGGATGAAAAACTCCAGATGCATGTCTTTGTGACATGGGAGGAAACTGGAGCACCTGAAAGAAACCCACACAAATGCAGGGAAGACATGCAGACTCTGTACAGAAGGCATTCCAGCCGAGAATCAAACCGGAGAACCTCTTGCTGTGATTTGACAACGCTACTACTGCACCACTGCGCCATCCAAAAAATAGGATGATGGTGCCACCCATCACAGCTGTTTAGCCTCTCATCAGCTGTCTGTGACAGAGAGAAAGGGAGGGATAGGAACAAGCATCTGATAGCATGATGACATAGACTGAGACGACAGGGAAAAAAACTGTGTGTGCGTGTGAATATATGTGTGCATCAGGCTTTATTGAGTCATTGGTGATCAGCAATTTAATGTGTGATCACAAATGTGTGATTTGTTTTGTTCTTAAAGATCAAAACTGGAATCTTTGGTGATTCACTTTTCCCCAAAATTCACATGATTTTGGAGTTAGCTTACTTAAGTACTATGGGAATGAAGGGCATAGCTTCCCACTCTGGCGAGTACCTGGAAGTGAAGGCACCCTGCAAAAATAATTTAAGAGTGAAACAGCAAGTTTCAATTGTTACCGTTTCACTGTATTGCACTTTTCACTGTTGATAGCTCATGTATTAAACTTTAGTCATGTAGCCAATATATGTATCTATATGGGTCTACTTCAAAACAATGAATTC
Source organism: Protopterus annectens (assembly GCF_019279795.1). Taxonomy (NCBI): domain Eukaryota; kingdom Metazoa; phylum Chordata; order Ceratodontiformes; family Protopteridae; genus Protopterus; species Protopterus annectens. The sequence goes on along the minus strand of NC_056726.1, from coordinate 1,823,581,036 downwards.
CCATTTACCCGAATCTGAAATGATCGAGACAACATCACTGAACTTGCAACATATTACCTACGTTTTTTTACAGGGAAAACAAACAGCTAACCAACATAAAACAAAAAACAAAATGCATCATGTCAAACACACCCAGGTGGGGTGCTATGCCTCCACCCCCCACCCCCCCGTAACTAAATATACCAACTCCAGGATCGCACTACAGTGGGGAAAAGGTAACATTTCCCAATGTTTGCCAACTGTTTGTTTTCCTTGTAAAAAAAACTTTGGTAATAGGTTGTGTTGGTGTTTTGCAAGTTTGGTGATATCGTCTTAATAATTTCGGATTTGGATAAGTGGGAATTCATTGTTTTGAAGTATACCCATCTATACACATACATATATAGACACGAGAATATGTCAAGTGCACAAACTGTCAAAAGTTCATGCACAAAGACATAAAAAAATTTGAATCTAAAAGATTTGAAAAAAAAAATAAAATATGCAAAAATAAAAACTATTTTTTGGTGGGGAAGCCCTTCCCTACATCCCCTGCAATTTATATACACCAACTCTACTATTGCATTACAATGGGAAAAGGACAAATTCCCAGTTTCCACTGTATCACAATCTTCCACATGAAAAACAATCAATTTGTGATCTTTAAACCTTTGTTCACTAGTCTTTTCAATGCTTGAAAAATTATAAATTGCATTTCTACTCTGCAATGTACTGAGATGGTTTACTTTTTCTGTGCGAGTCTACTCTGTTTGGAACCCCCCCCCCTACCCTGGCACAACTACCTGAGGTCCCCAAGACCCAAAAAAGCTCCTACCGGGATGACAAACCACTGTGAAAATCCCTGACCAGTAATTTACCTTACAAAAGGGGAAATTGAAGAACCTCCACGTAAACTAACTTAAGCTACAGGGTAAATTTATAGCATATTTTCTTGTTATAAGCTAATAAGTATATCTAGTTCCAGGAACCTGGCAGTTGAAGAAACTTACCTGGAAGACTGCTCTCACTAAGACCCTGGGGAACCCTGACGGTGAAAGGAAGTTATCAAATAGTCCCTCAGGTACTCTGCGAACACTTACTCCTCCTTACAATTGGTATTGCCTGTCCGATTGCCCGGGCGTATCTCCCGGCCGAAAGGTAAATCACAGACAGACAAGAATAAACTTAAAATCTGTGTAATACTGCATAGCCTGGTAGCCTTATGTGATCGTATTGGCTCATCTCAGCTTATTTCTACTCTGCAATGTACTGAGATGGTTTACTTTTGCTGTGCGAGTCTACTCTGTTTGGTAATGTGATTTGCACTCAAACCTGTGCAATACTGTATAGCCTGGTAGCTTTATGTGATCGTTTTGGCTCACTTCGGCTTATTTCTACTCTGCAATGTACTGAGATGGTTTACTTTTTCTGTGCGAGTCTACTCTGTTTGGTAATGTGATTTGCACTCAAACCTGTGTAATACTGTATAGCCTGGTAGCTTTATGTGAGCGTAGTGGCTCATTCCTGCTTATTTCTACTCTGCAATGTACTGAGATAGATTACTTTTGTTGTACGAGTCTACTCTGTTGGTAATGTAATTCGCGAGTATACTGCTTGACGACTTACAGCCTTATACAAACTGAATGTTTATTCTGTAAAACTCTGTCTTTGTGGCGTGTTTGCCTACTAGTCGCAGAGGTACAAAGCTACATACCAATGCTCTCCACATGCCGCTGACGCATTTCCAGCGTCTTTTACTTAGTTAAGTACAGGACAGGACCGTGGACATCTATAGTTACTATTAAGGTACTGTATGTAATAAGGGCACATACTGGCCACAGTTGCTGTTATCTAAACAGCGACATGTTTTTTTTAGATGCTGCTGCCGTAATCTAAGCATCTACATTGCACGTGTCTGCTAATAGGAAGCTGGCGGCTTCCTTTCTAACCTAATTGTATGACCAATTGTGTACTGCATAGTTTTTTCATGTTGTTATAGAAAGTGCTCATTATAACAATATTAACTGCTTTGAACTTTACTTTGGTAGCGGGAAAAACCTAAAGTGATCTTTAAGAACATTTGTTTACAGACTGTACTGAGGATTATGCTGCTTTAGACTGTGTAAACCTTACTTATGCTAACCGCCTATCTCCTTCCCTCTTATCACAGGAACCCCCCCTACCCTGGCACAACTACCTGAGGTTCCCAAGACCCAAAAAAGCTCCTACCGGGACGACAAACCACTGTGAAAATCCCTGACCAGTAATTTACCTTACAAAAGGGGAAATTGAAGAACCTCCACGTAAACTAACTTAAGCTACAGGGTAAATTTATAGCATATTTTCTTGTTATAAGCTAATAAGTATATCTAGTTCCAGGAACCTGGCAGTTGAAGAAACTTACCTGGAAGACTGCTCTCACTAAGACCCTGGGGAATCCTGACGGTGAAAGTCCCGCTCCGCTCCCCTCCCTGCTCCCTTATCCCACCCGCCCCCAGTACCCCTACATTTATAGCCAAAACAAGCCCCTCCCACTTTCCCCCCCTGCAAATCCAAATCTCCTCTGACTTACCCTCCCACTCCTAGGCCCACCCCCACCACCATTTCTAACACTATATCTCCCCCTACCTCCATCATGGCCAAACACATCTATTCCATCGCCCCCCTCACACTAATAGTACTCGTGACTTTCTATTTCTTAACAAAGTATGAAAACCAATCTCTGTTAGGAATCCCCTTCCATAAGCGCCATACTAACTCCCAATCCAACCACCATGTAATTTCTATCCCACCTTCACTCTACCAGGGCAAAACTCTAGCCCCCAAAGTAGTCCATCCCACACTTTATCACCCCAAAACTCAAACTAACAAAACTAACCTCAAATTACTACTTAAACTACAAAGATTCCTGGTTTACCTGAAAAATCAAATCAACTTAGATGGTGATATCCATCCCATCCCAGGACCCACCAATGTACCAGATTCTAACCCCACTAAACTAACCAGAAAACCTACTGACTCCTTCTAATATTCCATCAGAACCTAAGAAGTATTAACAATAAAATTCACAACCTTCATGCCATGATAGAAACTCACTCTCCTGACATTATGTGTCTAACTGAAACATGGCTAAAACCTACCACTAAAGATCAAGAGATCCTCCCACCCGGATATAATATCTTCAGGGCCGATCGCATTAAGAAAAAGTGGAATAGCTGTTATGTTCAGAAATACCCTGAGTATCCTTAGAAACTGTTACAACCCCTATTATCTCCAACCTAGAACTTATAGCCCTAAAATAGTCCTAAACACTCAAAAATCCATCAACCTCATAGTTACCTATATCCCACCAGGGAAGAACACAGAAAGCCTAGAGCAAACCCTAAGCTGGTTAGCCACCAACTACCCACAAAAACCATAGTACTTGGGGACGTCAATATTGACTGGTCTCTCTGTTCTACCAACACTATCCCACAACCCATTAACCTACATGGTTTTTCCCAACATATTTCATCCCCAACTAGGATAGGCAATAATCTACAAAAAGATAGCACCATTGACTGGATCCTCACCAACAGAGACTCAAACAACTATACCACAGGTACCCTCCCCAGTGATCTCAGTGACCATCTAATAACTTATATTATTAAACATAAATACCTAAATTCCAACCCCCCCCTATATAGACTTATCAGAAACAAAAAGAAATTTATTCCACAACTATTTCTTGATTACCTAAAATCCTGCAACTGGTCCCTATTAAAAACTCTACCCCTCCAGGAGAGTGTGTCCCACTTCAACGACACTTTCCTTAAGATACTTGATGCACATGCCCCACATAGACAAATTAGATCCAAAGTCCGTATAGCTCCCTGGCTAACTAGTGAAACAAAAAACAAAATTAAACTCCGTGACCAAGCCTGGGATACATGGAGAGCAACAAAAACCCCCCAAAATCGTACTAAATTTCACCACCAAAACAGCCATTACCCAAGACAAAAAACAATACTTCTGCCTCCTCCAGGACAAACACCAGAATAACCCAAAAAAATTCTGGGCAGGTTTTAACAACCTCCTGCACCCAGGTAAAACCACTACCCCAACCCCGAAATACTTATTGAGAAAAGTCAGGAAGATGTAGCTAATACCTTTAACTCCTTCTTCACAGAGACAATCCAAACCCTAGCCAATCAACTTACCTCCAATCCCCCATCAACCACAAAACCATAAGACATTGTCCCTACCCCTTTCACCTTAAAGCCAGTCTCTACCGCTTACATAATGCATTCTCTTAAAAGCTCAAACCAACCACCCTTGCGGCAGACCACCTCCCAGCGGAATTCTTACAAATTGCGTCTGATGTAATTGCTTACCCAATATCAATCCTTATCAATAGAACCATAACTGAAGCCAACATCCCCTCTATCTGGAAGATCTCCTACATCATTCCGCTTCACAAAGGAGGTAACTCCACAGAAATATCTAACTATAGACCAATAGCTATTCTGTCCCCAATAGCGAAAATCATGGAAAGATGCATCCACAAACAACTTCTTCACTACTTAACCTGTAACCATCTCCTGTCCAACTCCCAGCACGGCTTTTGCCCCCACCACAGTACCACCACGGCCCTCCTCTCCTTTGTCAACTCCATTAATAACAATCGTAATAACAAACTAATATCCTCCGCCCTCTTTCTCGACCTATCGAAAGCTTTCGACATGGTCAATCATCAACTCCTTCTAAACAACCTTGCAACCCTACATCTGGACACCCCTGCACTAACCTGGTTTCAGGCTTACCTCACTGGTAGGCAACAAGCTGTCCGGTGGCAAAACAGACTATCAGGCCTACTCCCCAATACCATTGGCATTCCTCAAGGCTCAATTCTGGGTCCACTTCTTTTTTCCATCTTCATAAATGACCTACACTCAGTCATCCCAAAATCCACCTGCATCCAATATGCCGATGATTCCACCTTGATCTGCTCTGATGTCTCTCTCCTAAATCTCCAAACTACCACTCAACACTGTTTTTCTCTAGTAGAAAATGGTTCACAGATCTGAAACTCCTACTTAATCCAACCAAAACCAAACTACTACTATTTTCTCCCAACGTTTACTTAACCCTTGGAACAGAACTCCCAAGTAACGACAATACAACCTTCCATGTTAAATCTAACAATGGGACTATCATAACCCCTGTCGCCAGTACCAAACTACTAGGTGTAACTATAGATCATAAACTCAAATTTGACATTCACATTACACAAACTGTAAAGTCACTTAACAAAAAACTAGGTTCCATGTACAGAATAAAAAACTACCTAACCCCAACTGCCAAATTAACTATTGCCCGCACACATCTTCTCTCCACCCTCCTCTATGCCTCCCCAGTCTTTTCTTTCCTCAACAAACGTGAACTTAACACGCTCTCTACTGCCTACAACCACATTGCTAGATTTATTACTGGATCCCCCTATCGCACCCACCATTGTTTCAACCTGAGGAACCTTGGCTGGTTGGAATTCCCAAATCTTCTCAAACTTAACCAACTCACTGAAGCCTGCAAACTAATCAACCAACCAGATAGAACTCCCTCACTATCTAGCATTTTGACCCCATATACTAACCTCAATAGCCTTCGATCATCCAACAGCACCCAGATCCGAACCATCACTGCCAAGAACTCAGGTGGTGATGCCCTCTTTGCCAACTCCATTGGCAAACCGTGGAACTCCCTGCCAAACTACCTTAGAAGCACAACCTCACACCATCAGTTCAAAAACAACCTAAAAGAATATCTCAAAAAACAATGGCTATGCCCATGTCGTGAACCTGACTAAACATACATTCTCAACCCCTTTCCAAACGTCCAAATCTATCAACAATGGCAAACATGTTTATTCTTCTTGAAATGCTCTATTTACTATCTGCTTATAAGATACCTCAGCTATAAATAACCTTCTGATTGCTCTGCTGTCTTTTTAACAACTATGTAAAAAAAATTCTCAATCATTGTGTATTTTGGAAAATGTACTATATTTTCTTACTGTTTTCACTTGTATTTTTATATTGTATTAACTACTATGTTGGAGCTTTTCTCCTCGGGCCTCTACTGAAAAAGGATATGTATCCAGCTAGACTAGCCCGGTTAACAAATGTAAAATAAATAAATAAATAAATAAATATAGTTTGAGCAGCTGAATGCAACCCATCCATCCACAACCCCCTTTTCCCATTTTTTCACATGGAATCGGGGTTTTTAGTTCAAGAGTGGCAATCATCCAGAGCTATCCATTTAGTGGTATAACACTGTAAATACTGACAAATAAAAAACTGAACCTCAGAAAACTAACTGGAAAACAGTAAATGCATGATAACCCAAATACACTACACAGAGATGCGTACAGAAACAAAAACGATACCCTTGCTAACAAGTACAACACAAAACAAGAACTGTTTTTTACAGGGGCCCTGCAACCCTCCCACCCCACCTCGAGGGGCACACACCCAAATTAAATTACCAACTTCACAATTGCACTAAGTCAAAGAGGACAGTAAAATTCTTGAAGGCAGGAATCACTGTAGTCTCACACTAGGAAACCTACTAGCAGTGATTCCATGTACTAAATAAGGTACAATGTACCTGCTAGCAGTGATTCCCTGCACTAAATAAGGTATAATGCAAAACTAATTCATCCCAACACAAACGATCTGCTGATTGCAAATAGCCAAGGAAAATATTCGCCTCTTAGATGTATTTGACTCACTGCCAGTATGTCATATGTGTGAGGTTGGAATACTGTGCATTCGGCATTTCTAACACTTTTGCAAACTCTTCAATGAAATGAATGTTTAACATTTTGCATTACACACACAAACACATACACAGTCACATGTGTGTATATATCACTGTGTTAATGGACTGAACCTCATGGCACAGAACTTAGGAATGACTGGCAGTCAGCACAGAGGGTTAAGGCTGTGAGCTGTAGTTGTTGTGGTACAGGCTTTGATCAAACAGTGCTTTGGAATAACTAGGAATTTAGACTAGGTACCTCAATGGTCCCCTGAACTGTAAGATTAGTAACTGTATTGGTGTTGGTAACTGTATTTAGAACACAACCTAGAGATGATTATTGAATTTCCTGCCTGCACTTATTTTTAAATCATTTTTTTTTCTTAAAACTTGCATTTTATCTGTCTCTGGTCTAGCACTCAAGTGTGGGGTCATTTACTGCACTGTTCTAACTTGTTGATGCCTGTTAACCTCTGCTTTCCTTAAAAAACCAAAAAAGTCTTGCTTTTTCCCACTTTTCTGAGATTTAAAAAAGTTCAGTTACAGATTTGCTGTTCTGAACTGTTTGTAAGTTTCTTGGAGGCCATTGTTTGCTTGGGCTAAAGGGAAGATTCTGTGTTCATCAGTGGCAGTGATAAACATTGAGCAGCCTGCCTGCCCCTGTGGGAGTGGTTACTGCCTTGAAACTGTAGTTTTATTGGCCATTTTGGGTCAATTCCTAACTCCTTGATCTCCCTCTCTTAAAACCCTCTTTTGCGGTTTTATGCTGCTTTTGCATAGCGCAACATCGGGCAGCCCTAATTGGGTTTAAACTATTCCTGGCTCCACGAAGTCTGCTCTTCACTTTTTCCCTTAGAACTGCTCTATCTCTCAAAGTAAACACCATATTCTCATTCTAAGGCCCCTCACTGGTTCAAATAAGTAATTTTACAAGTTAGCACTAATAAACCATAAGCACTACTTACTCTTATACTCTCTACGATTACCTTGCCCCCTATTGGTCCGTTTTAATTCAGTTCCCTATATTACTCTAGCATGTCCAAAGGTCAGTCAATGGTTTCCTCTCCAGTCCAGCTGGTGAATCTGGGAATTTTGAGGCAATGTTAAAACTGTCTCATGTACACGGACAACCCTCTCCTCCTCCAAACAGATTCCAATATATGTGAGAGATGCAACCATATTGCCAAACTGGAGGCTGAGCTCTCTCATCTCAAAATTGGTGTAACCAATCAGGAGGAGAAGGTAACCTCACACAACACAATTCCAGTATCATATAGCTCCACCACAACAGTGAACCAAACACATAAAAACACAAAAACATACTCGGAGGCTCTAAATATAAATCTACCTAAGCAACAGAAACCTCCAAAGCAGACATCCAAGCAAACGCTACCCCAAAACAAAACACGTACAACACATAGCACACAAAGTCAGTGTGCCAAGCAGTCACAGCCCTTAAGGCTGAATAACACACCTGATACTCTTGTAATAGGTGACTCTATTGTCAGACACACTGACGTCCCACTCACCAGGCTGAATAAAGAGAAGGTCACAGTGAGCTGCCTGTCGGGCGCTAGGATCCGCTACATAACGCAAGCACTCAGGTCACTCCAAAGCAAATACAAATATGACTCAGTCATTGTACATGCTGGCATGAATGACCTGAGACATACCTCCCTCGACTACATGAAAAGAGACATAGAGGAGCTCTCTGATCATGTAGCCCAGGCCGGTATGACCCTGACCTTGAGCAGCATCTTACCCTCACCTAGAATGATGCCACAGTATAAAGACAAAATGATCGATTTTAACAATTGGCTAAAATTTTGGTGTCATTCAAAGGGGATCCAGTGTCTGTCAGCCTGGGATGACATGCTCGACAAGCCAAGCTGCTTTGCTAGGGACGGCTTGCACCTGTCACCCCTGGGCTTTTGGATATTGGCAAAAGCTCTTGCCACCCCCATAGTGCCTTTTTTAGGCAAGGCTCAAAAGTCAAACCCACCTCCATAGACAGCACAAGGAACAAGAAACTAAGGGTAATGCTGCTAAACGCCAGAAGTCTTAACCTCAAGATGCATGCACTCGAAGCTCTCCTCAGTATGGAGAACATCGATATCTGTGCAGTGACAGAAACCTGGTTCAAGGCTCCAGAGAGCACCCCAGCACTACCAGGTTATACCTCATATCATGCTTTTCGACCCCAAAACCCGGACCGAACCACAAAAGGAGGGGGAGTTTCCATATTTATCAAGGATATCCACACCTCCAGATTAGTTGCATTGCACGAAGTATCGGAGACCATCCATGTGCAACTGACAGTGGGCAAGACTGCTTTTCAGTTTATAGCATCCTACAGACCACCCTCTCAAAGTCAGGAATCCCACTTGGCTTTCCTGAAAACATTGGAGAACATGAAGATCTCTCCGAACACCATTATATTGGGTGACTTCAACTACCCAAACATAGACTGGGAGCATTACTCAAGCCCCAGCACCTTAGCCCAAAGGTTCCTGGAATTTATAAACTCAAATGCTATGGAACAACTAGTCACCACTCCCACAAGAGGGGAAAACATTCTAGACCTGATAATTGCCAACATGGGGACTCTATGCTCCATACCAGAAATATATCCCTCATTGGTAAGATCAGACCATAAATTAATTTCACTGGATATCCACATCCCGACCCCACCCCCAGCCCAGAAAACCACAGTGAAAAACTTCTCAAAAGCGAACTTCACACTTCTCAAAACCGAAGTGGAATCCTTCAAGGCCCCAGAGCCAGTGGAAACTAAGGCCCAAACTGCAGAATCCTATATAAACGCATTCTATGGACATCTCCAGGAATGCATGGATCATGCTATCCCAAACAAAATCAAGACCCAATCATCCAAAGGCAGGCGTCCAGTCTGCTGGACCCCAGCCATAAATAAAATGTACAACAGAAGGAGGAAGCTACTACATGATAGAGCAAAATCCCTAAAAGGGAAGACATCTCTGATCAGTGCTAGCAAAAAATTACGATCCCTCATAAAATCCTCCAAGGCCAGCTTCGAGAGAAAAATTGTACAGGACACTAAAGACAATCATAAGGCTTTTTTCAGTTATGTTAGGAACCTGGGATGCAACTCCCAGACTTGTTCTGAGTTGATTCTAAATGACAAAAAATACACTGAACCCACAGACATCGCCAATATCCTGGCAGACAGGTTCAGTGCAAACTCCCCCCCCCCCAAAAGCGCAAGTATCTATCCCGGCAGAGTGCAGCCTCCCAAACATCTCTGATGCTCAGGTGAAGGCCGCCCTCTCCAAAGCAAAAAACACTACTTCCATGGGACCAGATGGTGTCCCGGGTTGTGTCCTACATGAACTCCAAGAAGAACTAATCCCTCAAGTAAAACTGCTGTACCATCTCAGCCTCACTACAGGATATGTGCCCAAAGAATGGCGTACAGCAATAGTGGTCCCACTCCACAAAGGTGAAGCCTCTGCGGACCCTGGAAACTATCGCCCCATAAGCATGACTAGCCTAGTATGCAAGGCTATGGAGAGGATCATCATGGAACTCATAAACAAAGACATTGGGGACCTACAGACACTAGATCCTACCCAATTTGGCTTTGTCAAGGGCAGATCCTGCCTTTTGAACCTGGTCGACTTCTTCAAAACAGTCACCAAGGCCATAGATAAAAGGAAGGTAGTCCACACAGCCTATCTCGACCTCGCAAAGGTATTTGACACAATACCCCACTCAGGCATCATAGATAAGCTATCCAGCCTAAATATAAACCCATATGTCACAAGATGGGTCGCAAACTGGCTCAAAGACAGAACCCACAGAGTCAGAGTTGCTGGGGCCATGTCAGACTCGAAACCGGTCACAAGTGGCGTCCCACAAGGTTCTGTCCTGGGACCTCTCTTGTTTGGTATTTACTTTTCTGAGGTACAGGCCAATGTGGGAGGACTATGGCTCACCAAGTTCGCAGATGACTGCAAACTGGGCGCCATAATTGACTCTCCAGCTGACACAAACATCCTTCAAAAAGGTCTCGCAGAGACGAATAACTGGTGCCAAAGCCATGGTCTAAAGCTAAATGCCAAAAAGTGTAAAGTCATACCCTTTGGCAAAAACAATGTGCCCACAAATTACCACATAGGTGGTAACCCATTAAGTACAAAGAAAGTAATTAGGGATCTGGGGACCCAAGTTGATAGCAATCTCTCCTTTGACAACCACATTGCCAAAGTGGTTAGAAAGACCTTCTACATAGCCCACCTCATCATGAAAAGATTCACATCTAGATCAAGAGAGGTAATCGTGCCCCTTTATTCATCCCTCATCAGGCCCATCATAGAATACAATGCCCCCTTTGGGATGTACCTTACCCGACACCTGCAGCAATTAGAAAGACCCCAAAAGTACCTCACCAGGAGGATCAAGGGACTCAAACAGATGCCATATGCTTCTCGGTTAAAAAAACTCCAGCTCTACTCAGTTGCATACCGCCTACTCCGAGGTGATCTATGCCTGACATATAAAGCTATGTCCAACCCAGAATTAATGGACATGCTCCACCTCAGTAAATCTAAATCCCTTAGAGCCACGCGCTCGAGGGACTTGAACCTCAGCACAGAAATAAATAGAACATGCTGGAGGGACAGATTCATAACCCAGAGGCTCCCTTCGCTCTGGAATAGAATTCCAATTCATGTTAGGCAGAGCACCTCACTGACTCTCTTCAAGAAGAATCTTGATGAGTGGATGGGGGATCGTAGGTTTGTCCCGGGGATTACTTCCGTGTCACTATTAGACAGAGGCACAGTAAACTAAACTTTAAAAAGGGCACAGTATACTCAAATCAAGGGGTGGCATAAGCCAAACACAATTGGGCTAGGCTTATAAATGCCCCAGGGTAGATAGCCTAGTATGAACCTATGAACCTATGAACCTATGAACTACATATGAACTACACAATGACAAATCAAGAATCTAATCTAACATCTAATGCCCAGTTATTACTCAACCCAAAGCAAGACTAAACTCCTTATCTTCCAACCCACTAAATCTAACCCAATTCTCCCCCACTTTAATATTCTAACCAAAGACAATATAGTCATCTCCCCAACAGAACACACCAAACTACTTGGTGTTGAGATTGATAATCACAGATTTGACACTCACACTTTTCTTACCATAAAAAAGGTTCACAAAAAACTAGGTGCATTGTACAGAAACAAACAAGTCCTCAGCAAGACAGCCAGAATTTCTGCTGCCAATTCCCACCTAATCTCCACTTTACTCTATGCCTCTCTTAAACTTACCTACCTTAGACAAACAGACCTAAACAAGCTTGAGGCTTGCTACAATAAAATTGCTAAGTTTGCCACTGGTGCATCTTATCGCAGCCACCACTGTATCTCACTTAGAGAACTTGACTGGCTTGAACTCCCTCAACTTCTTTACCTGAATCAACTCTCTCAAGCCCAAAAGTTAGTAAACTATCCTCTTAAAATTCCATCCCTTCAAAACCTTCTCCAGCCCTACTGCTCCACTAGACCACTATGCTCCAGCAGCAAAAATCTACTTCTAGTGACCAAACCCAAGAACTCAGCAGGAGAAGCACTATTCTCCTGTGTCATACCCAGATTATGGAACAACCCCCCCCCCCACACACACACACACACTATAACCACACTACCTTCTTGCAATCACTTTAAGACTTCACTAAAAACTCACTTAAAAAGTCTCTGGTTATGCCTATGCACCAATCCCGACTAGTAACCCTCCTTTTTACCTTCCCTTCCTCACCCCTCCCCTACCCACCCTGCCTCACACAGTCTGATCATTGCATTCTTCCTCTGCAGGGTCTGGCTCACCATTTACCTTCCCCTTCCCTCCTCACTCAATCTCTCAGACCTGTTATAGCAGGCTTAACTATCTCACTTCATCTCAACTCCAAATCCCTATCCAACTGAGTTACACCTAGCTTCCTCTCACTACCACATATACTACTCACTCAGTTTCCTCTCTTACGCCTCCATCTTCCCTTTCCATCCCATTAGCCCTTCTAGCTTGTTCCACCTTTGTGTGGAGCATCTGCTTTATATCTGTTTGAGTTTAGTGCAATATTTGTATATAAGATTTAGGTTTCTGAGTTTAGAACAGTATCCGTTTGAGCTTAGTACTATCTGTGTATACATCGTACCTTTATTCCTAGCCTCTAACTAGATATTGGTATATCTGTTCATTACTATGTTTCATATTGTATGTATATCTAATGTCTGCTGCAGTATGTATTATTTGCTATTGTATGTACATTCAATTGTTCTTCATGTACTCTGCTGCTCATTTATTTTTCTGTAGAGCTTTTCTCCACAGACCTCCACTGAAAAAGGACCTGTGTCCAGTTGGAATTTCCCGGTAAACAAATGTAAATAAATAAATAATAAATAAATAAGAATGCCTATTCCAAAAGTTTCTTTTTGCTAAGAGTGAGTAGAGAAAAATGCAGCATGTTGCTAAGGAGTATCCTGATTCCTTCTCCGTTATCACAGGTGTGTGAACTCACGGTTATAATACTTAAGTGTCATAGTTCATCTGGGTGCAGAAGAACTTGTTCCCTGCAAAATGCACTTTTGTATTCTGCTGGATTCTAGGTTCATAGGTGTGTATTAGGCTAATGGCCCTGGAGCCTTTACAAACCTAGCCCATAGGATTACCTTGGCATCGTGCCACCCGACCTTAGTTCCTAGTGCCTCTGTCAAGTAGAGCCACTGGAGTGATCCCTGGGGTGAATTTTCTATTTCTCATCCACTCATCAAGATTTCTCTTGAAGAGGACCAGTGAGGTGCTCTACTTGACATGTATGGGAAGTCTGTTTCATAGCATGGGCAGTCTCTGGGTTATGAATCTGTCCCTCCAGCATGTTCTGTTGATTGTGGTAATAAGGTTGAGGTCTCTGAACCATGTGGTGTGGAGGGATTGGGATTTGTTTAGATGTAGCATTTCTAACAGAGCTAGGTCAGACACGGCTTTGTAATTCAAGCAGAGATCACCTCTAAGTAGGTGATATGAGAGAGAGAATAGTTGGAGTTTTTTGAGTCTGTCTATATAGGACACTTGTTTAAGGCCTAGGATCCTCTTTGTGAGGTACTTTTGTGGCCTCTCCAGTTGTTGTAGGTATCTAGTGAGTTACATACCAAATAAGGCATTGTACACGATGATTGGCCTAATGAGGGAAGAGTAGAGGGAGACAATGACCTCTTTCTTCCTGGATGCAAAACCCTTAATAATGAGATGTGCCACATATAAGGACTTTCTGACCACAGTGGCAACGTGGTGGTCAAAAGGGAGGTTGCTTTCAACCTGTGTTCCCAGATCTCTTATAACATCTTCTGTGTTCAGTGGACTACCATCAACGTGGTAATTCAAGGGAATGGGGTTTTTCCCAAGGGGGATGACGGCACATTTTTTGGCATTGAGCTTAAGGCCATGGTTCTGACACCGGTCATTGGTCTCACTGAGGCCTTTCTGTAGGATGTCAGCATCACTTGGGGAGTTAATAATAGATCCCATCTTGCAAACATCTGCGAACATTGTCAACCAGAGTCGCTTTGTGTTGGTCTGGACTTCAGAGAAGTAGATACCAAACAGGAGAGGACCCAGGACAGAAGCCTCTGGGACTCCTCTCATGACTGGCCATCAGTCTGACTTGGAGTCAGCTACTTTCACACTGTGGGTTCTGTCTGTGAGCCAGTTTGCAACCCACCTAGTGATATAGGGGGTTGATGTCTAGCTTAGTGAGTTTATCTATGATTCCTGAGTGGGGAATGGTATCAAAGGCCTTGGCCAGATCAAGGTAGGCTGTATGAACCACCTTGCCTTCATCCACAGCTCTGGCGACTGACTCAAAGAAGTTGACCAAGTTGAGCAGGCATGATCTACCCTTCACAAAACCAAACTGTGTAGGATCCAGAGTCTGGAGATTCCCTATATCCTTAGCTTTGCATATCAGACTTGTCAGGCTAATGGGCCGATAATTCCCGGGGTCTGTAGTCGCTCCTCCTTTGCAGAGAGGGATGACTGTAGCAGTGTGCCATTTGGTAGGGACAATGCCTGAGGTGAGGCTGTGATTGAACAGGGCACACAGGTGAGGTGCCAGTTCACTCTGTAGTTCATGTAGAACACAGCGAGGGATATTGTTAGGTCCCATAGAAGTTGTATTCTTGGCCTTGGACAGTGCTGTTTTAACCTGCTCAGCAATAATACTGGGTGCCTGGCAATCTACTGGTATTGTGCTTGGTCCTTTTGGGGGGAGAGAGGGATAAAGTTAGCACTGAATCTGTCAGCCAGTATATTGGCAATATCTGTTGGCTCGGTATAGGAGGTACCATTGTGCAGTAGCTCAGAGCAAATCTGGGTATTGCCATGGAGATTCTTTACATAACTATAGAAGGCCTTGCGGTTGTCCTTACTATCTGCTGCAATTCTGTTTTCATAGCTAGCTTTAGAGGATTTGATGAGGGATCTCAACCTTTTATTGAGGCTGATAAGGGAGTTTTTCCAGTCTTGGGACTTTGCCTTATTCTGCATCAGTTTCCTCCTTCTGTTGTAGAGTTTGTTTATGGCAGGGACCACCAGATTGGCTTCCTTTTTTTTTTTGAGGAGAGCATCTTGGTTCTATTGGGTATGGCGAGATCCATGCATTTGTGTACGTGTTTGTAAAGTGCATTGGTATATGATTCGGTGCTCATGCAACTATTCACCATTTACATGGGTGCTGTGAAGTTAGCCACCTCTGTTTTTAGGATCCCAAAGTTAGCTTTGGAGAAGTTTTTCATGGTGGTTACCTTTGGGGGGGGGGGTGGATTTCCAAGGTGATTAGTTTGTGGTCGGATCTAACCAGGGAGGAGTTGACTATTGGTCTAGAGCAACTGTTGCCCATGTTAATAATGACCGGGTCAAGGATATTACTACTTCTAGTGGGGGTAAGAATGATCTGGTCCAGAGCACTGGAATTAATGAATTACAGAAAGCATTGGGCAAGTGTATTAGTACATGAGTAGTTTTCCCAGTTAATGGAGGGATAGTTGAAGTCGCCCAGTATGAGAGTGTTAGGTTTGACCCTAATATTCTCCAGGGTGCTTAGGAACATGGAGTGTGAGTCTTGGGACATGGTTGGGGACCTATAGCAGGCTACAACCTGAATTGCTGTCTTACTCAATGTTAGCTGCACCTGAAGTATCTCAAATGCATTATGTTGGGCTACCAGACTGGAGGTGTGCACACCCTTTGTGAATATGGAAACACCACTGCCTTTGGAGCTTCTGTCCCAGTTCTGGGGCCGAAAGGTGTGGAATGAGTTATAGCCTGGTAGTGCAGGGGTGCATTCTGGTGCCTTGAACCAGGTCTCCGTTACAGCACAAATGTTGATTTTCTCCATCTTAAGGAGTGCTTCAAGTGAGTGCATTTTGAGATTTAGACTTCTAACATTGAGCAGCATGACTCTTACATTGCATTTGTTTGTAGCTGTTATGATGCTAATTTGGTCTTTGGAACACTGCGTAAAAAAGGCACTATAAGAGTGGCAAGAGCCTTGGCCAGTATCTGGAAGCCCAGGGGTGACAGATGCAGGCCATCTCTGGCAAAGCAACGAGGTCTATCAATCATGTAATTCCAGGCAGACAGATACTGGATCCCCTTAGAATGACACCAGAAACTTAGCCAATTGTTGAAACCAATCATTTTCTGCTTGTATCATCCTGGGTGATGGTAGGATACTGCTCAGGGCTAGGGTCATACCCGTCTGGGCTACATAATCCAAGAGCTCCTCCATATCTCTTTTCATGTAGTCCAGGGAGGTACATTATTGCTTTAAGTAGTTTGTACTAGTTTCTTGATTCTGTACTTTTGAAATCAGAGTAATTCCACTCTGCATTTTTGATTCAGACAGCATATCCTTAGTAATGTAAATTAGGTCCTATATAATGTCCATAAGCATGTGTGTGTTTGTGTGTGTATGCATGTGTAGAGGAAGCTAGAGATATTCGTTTATTCTCCTTTAGCATGCTTAATTCAGTTTAGCGCCACAGGGGAAGTAGTACTTATTTCAGTACTTAATGGGCATAAGGCAGTGAAATACATCTTGAGCAGAGCATCATCCCACTGCAGAATGCATATACAAATGCACCCACACACATACACACACACACACACACACACACACACACACACACACACACACACACACACCTAAAGGCAATTTGAAAGATTGCCAGATCACCTACATCACATCTTTGGAATGTGGGGCAAACTGAAACACCCAGCAAAAACCATGTAAACACATGGAGGACATGTAGACTCCACACAGAAAGTACTCAGCCAGGAGCCCATCTGGAGATCCAAGTGCTATGAGGTAGTAACACTAACCTTTGACCTCTATGCCACTGTGCTGTCCCTGTATATAGTATACATAAAACGTTTTGTCATAAAAAAATTACTCTACTGTTGTATACGTTTTACAGCTGTATGTCTTTCTTACCCCTTTGTCAATAACACTAATACAGAGGTATACAGATAATAAGGCCCAACAAAAATGTGAAATATTAGTTTTAAACCAGTATCAGAGCTGTCAAACATGCAACGTCTACACAAAGGAAGAAGTGTGCAAGTATGAGTTGATACGCAATGAATATGACATGAAATATAAAGAAAATAAATATTTTGAATGGCATTACTCTTTAATAGGTTCACAGGTAGTTACAAAACTTGCAGTTTAAAGAATTATTGAGGAGTCTAGCCCATATTCCCAGTTCCCCCCAGCACTGTCTGGGTAATCATTTGAAATGTCTGGAACCGCTAGAGTGAGTCCTGAAATATAGAGATTGAATGGCCGAAAGATCAGACTTACATATACGAAGTCTGAGATGCCATTTCTTGTAATATTCCCTTTTCTTTGAGGTATGACAATCTTGGAGTTGGTATATATAAGCTTGGGGGGTTGTCCCCCAAATGGGGGTGCAGGGGGTTTGTGTCTATATCAGCATTTCGAACGCTGACAATATCGAATATGATATTGTCGCGTCGAGAATGCCAAGTGCAGAACATCCAACGGGTAAACGGAAATGTCTGTAAGGGGAGATTTCCGTTTACTTCAATGTAGTGTGGTCTCAGAGTTGGTATATTTAAATAGCAGGGGTGTGGGGGGTGCAGGGGGGGCTTCCCCCCCTGCCTGCATCCTTTAGTTTTTTTTTTTTTTGTTTTGTTTTTTTTTCTTATCAGCATTCGAAAATTTAATAGGTTGATCATTTCAGTTCGACATTTAGTGATTCGACCTATTACATTTTTGAAATGCTGATATAGACCCGGGAGTTTGCTTCCCTTGCAAAAAGAGAAGAACAATTTTCAAAATTTGTTCTTTTCCTGTGTTTTTGGTCTTTTTCTTTTTGGCTTGTCAGCATTTAGCATTTTGAATGCCAACATTTCAGAAGGGACCGCACTGTGACTTGCTCAAGGTCACACAGTAGGCAAATGAGGGCTAACAGAATCAAACCATTAAACCACATAAATTGCAGCTCACAGCCTTAACCCTCTGTGCCAACTGCCAAACAATAGTAATATAAATTTGTTAACCAGGTTGGCCAAATGGGCACACAGTACCTTTTCAGTGGTGATCAGGGGATAATGTCTGGTTAAGTGATTTTCTCCAGGTCACACAGTAAGCAAATGAGGACTGAGAGATTCAAACACTGTACCACAGGCAGTACAGCTCACAGCATTAGCCCTTTGCACTAACTGTATTAAATAAATAAGAAACACTTCACACATTTGCATGCCATCCTGGTGCAGGGGCCATACTAATCTTTTGTGTATCCTTCCAATTTTAGTATATTTGCTGCCAAATGTTTTAGCACTACTTATAATCTGATGCTTGCATGTATGTCATAATGCTTGGTTTTGCTTTTTTCATAACCATACTTGCTTCACCACTTTGGACATCTAACCTGAATATTGTGACGATGAGATAACAGCCTTGTAATGAACTTAGATTATTTTCTTTCAAACATGAAACTTAATCCCATTTCATGCTGCTACATTAGAGGGGCGCCGTATGTTATGTCTGTACTTGGATTTTATAGTAAATTTTTTTGTATTGCAAATGTTTGCTTTGATGTAGTTATTTGCACAACATATGTATTATTTTCTATTGTAAACAAATGAATGTAAAGCATATGAGAAAGCAATACAAAATTACAGTAAAATGCTGAAACTTGTCAGCCCACATTTTTAGATACCTAATACATCCTACACAGGAATTAAGACATATAAAGACCTATAAATTAAATCATCTATATCAGTAAATGTGTTGGCAGTTAGTCTTGTCTGGCTTGTCTTATATATAAATAGAAAAACAGATGCATACATTTTCACCACCTCCTCCATTTCTTTTGAACTTTTGCCAGGGAAAACAATGAATTAATATTTTCTTTTCTTGTAAATGCATCATTATATACATCTGCATGTGAAGAGCCAAGAGTACAAATGCAACCAAACATTCCAAATATAATATGCATAAATGAAATATAAACTTAGATTACCTTAGACACTTACACAAAGAAAACAAATTCTCAGTAGTATTAGAGAAAACCAGTCCGGCTGGCACTACAACAAAGCAGCTTACAAACTGCCAAAAGCTAAGGATAATTAATATGTGTGTGTGTGTGTGTGTGTGTGTGTGTGTGTGTGTGTGTGTGTGTGTGTGTGTGTGTGTGTGTGTGTATACATGCACACACACACACACACACATATATATATATATATATATTATTTATATATATATATATATATATATATATAT
The DNA here is from genome assembly GCF_019279795.1 of Protopterus annectens. Lineage (NCBI taxonomy): Eukaryota > Metazoa > Chordata > Ceratodontiformes > Protopteridae > Protopterus > Protopterus annectens. Next base: position 1,823,561,400 of record NC_056726.1, on the reverse strand, counting down.
ATATGTATGTATATATACATATATATATATATATATATATATATATACACACACACACACACACATACACACACACACACACACACACACACACACACACACACACACACACACATATTTATATATATTTAAATAAACCTGTCCTATCTATAATCCAACATAACAAGAGAGTTTTATAATGGACTTGTTGAGACTGATCCAGGAACACACCCTCCCCTCTACCCACTCTTTAGATAGGAACAAAAGATATACCCTGTAATATCACAGTATAAATGACTACTGCAACATTAATAGAGATAAAAGGATTAGTGCATCCTATTTATTTTAAATACAAAAATACTCAGTATCGCTTACAAGACAAGTTCATTTCAATTTGATGAAACCAGCATGATTACAATGTTTTATGTTTCAAAACTGGTGGGGAAAGTATAAGATGGTATTAAAAGTTTCCATGTTGAATAACTATCCGGTTAGAAACGCAGACAAAGTGGGGTTCACATTAAAATGGAACTGAATTTAAGAGCCAAAGAATTAAAATAATGTAGAGAAATCCTGACCACAGTAAAGTCCTGAGCATGAAATCTCAAAACTGAATGAGCATAAATGCTGTTTTATATTATCCTTTGTTTTTGGCAATGAGTATTTTCCTTTGTTTCGATGCCAGCACGATTTCCTCTCATACCATTGACAATTCATTTTCTTTGTTCTTCTCTGTAAGGCCACCTACGTTTTTAGTATAATCAGGCATATTATATTAGGAATTTGAGTAGCATTTGTATTCTTGAGTCTGTATATACCAGTGTGCAATGATACATTTACAGGAAATAAAAAAAATCTTGCTTATTGTCTTCTTTTTCAAAAGTTCACATGAAATAGAGGATGTGGTGAGATTATGAATCTGGTTTACACTTTTCGTTAAGTTGATGTACAAAACAAGCCAAACAGACAGACTGCCTACACATTTACTAATTTAGATAATTTATTTAATAAGGGTCTTTACAGATATTGATTCCTGTGTAGGATGCATATTTAAAGGTCAGCTGTGTGATTTCCTTTTTTCAAAATGGATTGAGCTCTCCAGCCATTAATTAGTACTGTTTATCTAAAATGCTAACTTACATGTAGATTACAGTGATTAATGTTTATCTTGTAATTAGAAAGGTTTTTTGTGTTCAGATTTTGTTCTGTACTTGAGCAAATATACTCACAATGGTGTGTTACTATGTAATACAAACACTTCTTTGGTGGACTAAACCATGAAGTTAAGCCAAGTATTTTAGCTACTGTACATCCAGGCCTAGAGTACAGTACTAACATTAAACTTTGTCTCATTTCTACTCACACTGTCATGTTCTGCTTCTGACTTAAACACAGGGTGTTAGCTTACAACATCATATCTATATGAACCGTAGAACCAATTCAGTTCTTTTTAATTTTGATTATAATTATTACATAGTCTGTAATATAGAGTTGCATTTGATGTATCCAGCTTGTATCAACAGAACCTTCCTGAATGTTGTAGCTCATCTCTTGTGCATTCTCAAGCATTTCACTGCTGATAATTCTCCCAGTGCTTCTGTGTTTCAGACACCTTCATTCTGTGATACTCTGTTTTAACACGAGCTTGTTCTTTTGATCTGATGAATCTCATACTCAGTGTCATGCAAATGTTTTTAGGATGCATGTCTTTTCTGTGATTGTTTCCTTCTGTGTTTGATGTTTTCAAATATATCATAAGATTCATTTTATATTGTGCACATCATATGCTAGTAATAAAGCTGTTTCAGTTCCCTTCATCTCATGACAAAACAGCCAGTGATATCCTACTCTACAAATAAATGAAAGGGTTGCTATGTTTAAGTTGCTGCATTCATAATGCCATCTGTGTATTATGCACTCATGTCATTAGCTTTATTTATATTCTTGAATAGTCATGAGATGCAGAATCAACAATTCTGTGACTTGCATACTGGGTATGCAGAGTGCACACTTACATACTGCATGGCTACAGTGTCTTAAACATGCCAACACTGACCTGGATGGTTCACAGTTAGTGCAGAGCCCAGCTGCCAGGATACTTACTGGTACTACATGTTACCAACATATAATTCCTGTTCTGCATGATCTACATTGACTGACGGTTAATTTAGGATTATAAGGTTCTAGTGTTGGTGTACTTGTCTATATGTGACTTAGGTCCTTGTTACCTCAGTAAGTTATGGTGCCATATACCCCAGCTAGAGTTCTACATTTAGGGGCAGTTAGTGGTGCCACAAGTGAGTCCTGAGAACTCTGGCACTCAGTCTTTTGCTTATCAAGCAACCCACCTCTCAAAATGTTTTATTTCAGTTGTTTCAGGAATATCAATTATTGGCTGTCTTCCACAGATGACTTTAACACATCATACCACATGTGGTGTTTAGTTTTAGTTTTTGTATTATGTATTTGATTATTTTAGATTTTCTATTACTCTTTAATTTATTTTTGCTTCATCTTGTACATGGTATTTTGTGGGGGAAAAGTACCTAAATAAAACTGAAGTTGAAGTATGCACTGGTGTCAGGTTCAGTTGCCATTAAAATGTATGCATATTTGGTACCCTATGGGCACTGTGTGCCCACCATAGTCTGTGTCCTGGTGGGAGGGTGCGGCATGTTAACAACACAGAGGTCACAGGGCTGGAAGGTGGTAACACAGCTATTGTCAAATGCAGAGCCCTAGCACCATCACTAATTAAGATAAGCAAATGTTTTTTTGTTTCCAGGATTTATTCGAGTGCTACTGAATTTGTGTTTCTACCAATTATGTAACAAGACTGTGGTTGAAATAAACCCTCGTAGCTCAGTCTACCTATCTAAACAAAGAAAGAAGGGAAGACATACACATACACTTTTTAGGGCTATGATGTCCACTGACAGCTATGGTACCTGAGGTGACCACTTTCTCTAGCTGGAATAAAGATATGTTGTCTGATAGCATGCTGCCAGCTAGAAATAGTTTTTACAGTGTATTTACAATGGTGGCACAAGCGCAAGGTAACTCGAGGTTTACAGGTCATGTACAGGCATGATTCAAAAAAAGTATACACAGTGGCTATAACTGCAGAGCTTATGTAATTTATATATATATTTAAAGCAATGAGCTACTTGGGAAGCTATTCCCACTGACAGGAGTGTACTGTTATCACAGGTGTGGGTGGGATACCATTTGTGGTTGTTGAACACAGTTTATATGTGTGGTAGCACACTTAAATATGCTCCAGTTTACATTTATTTTTCTCATACGTTACAGCAGTATGCATGCAATGCATGGTGGGCTAGTGTTGTTATTCAGCACTGATTTGCCATATACAGATTCATGTCGAGTCATCAAAGCTATGGAAACAAAACTGAAAATCATTTTCTAAAACTACCTTCGATAAACAATACAACAACCCCACACACACCCACAGACCTATATATATATATATATATATATATATATATATATATATATATATATATATATATATATATATATATATATGGATCCCTATCATATGACAGAAACCTAATTTGACTGAAACCATAAGACTGAAATTTCAAAAGACTGAAAAGTCACTTGACTGAAACCCAAAAGACTGAAACCCAGAATACTGAATTTCAACATACGAAATTGTAAAGTGGACCATATAAAACCAGACTAGATGGGGGGACTATGCTCCTCACACACCCCCCCCCCAATGTGGAGGCTGCGCCCCCCTCCCACATGCACACCCCCTAACTATATATATACTAACTCCAGGATTGCACTACAGTGGGGAAAAGGGCATACACCTTTCATGTACCTTACAGTAGTCTACATGCTGCCACCACTATGCCCTTTTCCCCACTGTAGTGTGATCCTGGAGTTAGTATATATAGTTAGGGGGGCTGGGAGGCACAGCCCCCCCCCCACCTAGTCTGGTTTTATATGGTCCAGTTTTAAATTTAGCATGTTGAAATTAAGTATTATTATTGGTTTCAGTCTTATGGGTTTCAGTCAAGTGACTTTTCAGTCTTTTTAAATTTTTTGAAATTTCAGTCTTATGGTCTCAATCAAATGAGTTTCAGTCAAATGAGGTTTCTATCATATGATAGGGATCCATATATATATATATATATATATATATATATATATATATATATAGATATATATATATAAAATTATATATATATATATATATATATATATATATATATATATATATATATATATGTATGGGTCTTCTTTGTTTCATTGAAAGCTCATTTCTTTGAATTTCAATTCACCCTGACCAAATCGCTAAAAGCTCAAATTACTAAAAACTCATTTCACTGAAGTGAAGTACTGACACTGTGTAGAGTACTGTAAGGCAAGTAAAAGGTATATGCCCTTTTCCCCACTGTAGTGTGATCCTGGAATTAGTATATATAATTTGGGGGTGTGCGTGTGGGGGGGGGGCTTTGGATATATATTGTCTTCTGGAAAGAGTTTGTCATTGGTGTTCTAAGTATGCATGTCGGTTTAAAATGTATTGTTTTCATGTTTTCGGTGAAATATAATATAAAACCAAACTAGGTCTGGGGCTATTCCCCCCACACCCCCAATGTGGGGGGATGTGCCCCCTAAACACACACATACCCTAACTATATATTAACTCCAGTATCGCACTACAATGGGGAAAAGGGCATATACCTTTTACTTGCCTTACAGTACTCTACACAGTGCCAGTACTTCACTTCACTGAAATGAGATTTAGTGAAATGCGTTTTCAGTAATTTGAGATTTCAGCGATTTTGTCAGGGTGAATTGAAATTCAGTGAAATGAGCTTTCAATGAAACAAAGTAGACCTATATATATATATATATATATATATATATATATATATACATATATATACATATATATATATATATATATATATATATATATATATACATATATATACATATATATATATATATATATATATATATATATATATATACAAACTCTGAGGTCTCACAACAGTAGAGAAAAATCAAACTCCACTGTCAGTGAAAGTAGTTTCAGCACAGCACTCACTGTTTTTGCATTTGCCAAAACTACATTCATCCACATGACATGTTCCCCTGTCCACAACATTACTATCCATGTCCCATGACCCAGTCAAGTCATTCATTTTGTTATGGTTGTCTGCAATACGACTCCCATACTTTTATGGTTCTGCTACACACTGTGCTTCACAATTCACATTTGTGATTTTCTGGCATTAGTAGGACATGCCTTTCACAAATCTACTGCATACCTGGACTTCTCTATTTATTTATGTATTTATTTATTTATTTAGTTGTATTTGTTTACCAGAAAGGTCCAATTGGATCTGAAAGACACTCTTTTAGTATTGGCCTGGAGAGAAAGGCTCCAAAAACATACTTAGTAATCTGCATGGTCAAGGTTACAGAAAATACTTAAACACTTCCCAAGAAAAACCAGTGGAAACAGCACCAAACATGAAAAACCACTCAGCTGAAACAGAGCAGACAACAGAGAATTCCAAATGTGCAATAAACAAATAAACCAAAGCCTTAGCGTAAAACACATTTAATTAGCTTTTGTCTGAAAACAGACCAGCAGAAACAGTAAAAAAAAGACAGACAACACCTCTTCTATACATATAAAAACACACACCCTGCTAATTAATTAATTAATACTAATTAATTAAACAATCTAATACTCAATAAAAAAACAAATTTAGAAAACTAATAAATATTGACAGTATACACTATACTAAAGCGTTTAAAATAAAAACAATCACCTTATATGTTAATACAGGCATGCATCTGGAGCGTTTCTCCCCGGGCCTCTGCTGAAAATTGGCTCATTCCAAGTTGGACTTTCCTGGTTAACAAATATAAAATAAATAATAAAATAATACTAAGCACAGATTTTCAGCCTCCTATCTCTCAGAAAGCATTTGATATTAATAGTGTCATTCAGGCCAGGAAAAGTGTTAGCCCCCATTTCAACTTCCATAAAGTTTCTCTCTTTTCCAATTTATTCCTATAATTGCCCCCTCATAAATCTTTCGGCACCTGTTCGGAAATTGTAAACATAAATTTCTTACAGTCACAACTGCCTTTATCTCTATATAATGCATTATTACTGTCCTTCACTTTAATAAAATAAAGAACTGGGGATGCACAAGCAAGTGTATTTCTTTGTGCTGGTCCCAAGCCCGGATAAATATGGAGGGTTGCATCAGGAAGGGCATCCGGCGTAAAACTTCACCAAACTATTCATGTGGACAGCAATAAATATTTACATACCGGATCGGTCGAGGCCCGGGTTAACAACGACCGCCACCAGTATTGTTAGCCAACAGGATGCTGGCGGAAGTTGGGTTACTGTTGGCCGAAGTAGAAGAAGAGGTGAAAGGCATGGCCAGCAGGAAGAGAGGAGAAAGACTAGGACTGTGGTAGTGAGGGTCGGAACTTTGAATGTTGGCAGTATGACTGGTATAGGGAGAGAGCTAGCCGATATGATGAACAGAAGGAAGGTTGGTATATTGTGTGTGCAAGAGACCAGATGGAAGGAGAGTAAGGCTAAGTGTATCGAAGGTGGGTTCAAATTGTTTTATCATGGTGTGGATGGGAGGAGAAATGGAGTAGGAGTTATCCTGAAGGAACAGTATGCCAAGAGTGTTTTGGAGGTGAAAAGAGTGTCGGATAGAGTGATGTTTATGAAGCTGAAAATTGATGGTGTAATAATGAATGTTGTTAGTGCATATGCTCCACAAGTTGGGTGTGTCATGGATGAGAAAGAAAAATTTTGGAGTGAGTTGGATGAAGTGGTAATGACTGTACCCAAGGGGGAGAGAGTGGTGATTGGAACAGATTTCAATGGGCATGTTGGTGAAGGGAACAGAGGGGATGAGGAAGTGATGGGTAAATATGGTGTTAAACAAAGGAATGCAGAAGGTCAGATTGTAGTGGATTTTGTCAAAAGGATGGACATGGCTGTGGTGAATATGTATTTTAACAAGAGGGAGGAGCATAGGGTGACATACAAGAGTGGAGGAAGATGCACACAGGTGGATTATATCTTATGTAGAAGGGCCAGTTTGAAGGAGATTGGAGACTGTAAAGTGGTGACTGGGGAAAGTGTAGTTAGGCAGCATAGGATGGTGGTTTGTAGGATGATGTTGGTGATCAAGAAGAGGAGGAGGAGTTTGAGGGCAGCACCAAGGATCAAATGGTGGAAATTGAAAAAGGGTAATTGTGAGGTGAAGTTCAGGGATGAGTTAAGATAGGCACTGGGTGGCAGTGAAGAGTTACCAAATAGCTGGGTAACTACAGCAGAGCTAGTAAGGGACACTGCTAGAAAGGTGCTTAGTATGACATCTGGACAGAGGAAGGACGACAAGGAGACATGGTGGTGGAATGAGGAAGTACAGGAGAGTATACAGAGAAAGAGGTTGGCAAAGAAGAAGTGGGATTGTCAGAGAGAGGAAGAAAGTAGACAGGAGTATAAGGAGATGAGGTGCATGGCAAAGATAGAGGTGGTGAAGGCAAAGGATAAGGCATATGAAGAGTTGTATGAAAGGTTGGACACTAAGGAGGGAGAAAAGGACCTGTACCGATTGGCTAGACAGAGGGATCGAGCTAGGAAAGATGTGCAGCAGGTAAAGGTGATAAAGAATAATGAGGGAAACATACTCACAAGTGAGGAGAGTGTGTTGAGCAGATGGAAAGAGTACTTTGAGGGGTTGATGAATGAAGGGAATGAGAGGGAGAGAAGGTTGGATGATGTGGGGATAATGAATCATGAAGTGCAATGGATTAGCAAGGAGGAAATAATGATAGCTATGAAGAGGATGAAGAATGGAAAGGCTGTTGATCCAGATGACATACCTGTGGAAGCATGGAGGTGTTTAGGTGAAATGGCAGTGGAGTTTTTAACCAGATTGTTTAATGAAATCGTGGAAAGTGAGAGGATGCCTGAGAAATGGAGACAAAGTGTTTTGGTACCGATTTTTAAGTATAAGGGTGATGTGCAGAGCTGTAGAAACTACAGAGGGATTAAATTGATCAGTCACAGCATGAAGTTATGGAAAAGAATAGTGGAAGCTAGGTTAAGAAGGGATGTGATGATTAGTGATCAGCAGTATGGTTTCATGCTGGGAAAGAGCACTACAGATGTGATGTTTGCTCTGAGAGTGCTGATGGAGAAGTACAGAGAAGGTCAGAAGGAGTTGCATTGTGTTTTTGTAGACTTGTGGCTCTGATGGATCTAGATTTTTTGAGGTGAAGCATATTCATCAAATCTGGGTTTGACATGGCCTTGTATGTTAGGCAAAGGTCACCTCTGAGCAAGTGGTAAGCGACTGAATAGAGCTGGAGTTCTTTCAGTCGGGCAGCATAGGACAGATTTTTGAGACCCTTTATCCTTTTGGTGAGGAACTTTTGTGGCCTCTCCAGCTGCTGCAAGTGTCGGGTCAGATACATTCCGAATGGGGCATTGTACTCAATCATTGGTCTGATGAGTGATGAGTAAAGGGAGACTATGACCTCCCTTGATCTAGATGAGAATCCCTTCATGATAAGGTGGGCAATGTAGAAGGTCTTCCTAACTACTTTAGCTACATGGGTGTCGAATGACAGACTACTATCAACCTGGGTCCCCAGGTCCCTGATAACTTCTTCTGTGCTCAGTGGATTGCCACCTATTTGGTAGCTAGGGGTAACCTTGTTTTTCCCGAAGGGTATGACTATGCATTTTTGGCATTTAACTTTAGGCCGTGGCTCTGGCACCAGTTATCCGTTTCTGTGAGACCCTTCTGAAGGATATCTGTGTCAGATGTGTTTTCTTCTATGGCCCAGTTTGCAGTCATCTGCAAACTTTGTCAGCCATAACCCTCCTGTGTTTGCTTGTACTTCGGAAAAGTAGATGCCAAACAAGAGTGGGCCCAGGACTGAGCCCTGTGGGACACCACTTGTGACAGGCTTTGAGTCTGACATGGCGCCAGCAACTCTGACCCTGTGGGTTCTGTCACTCAGCCAGTTTGCAACCCATCTTGTGATGTATGGGTTAACATTTAAGCTGATGAGTTTTTCAATGATACCCGAGTTGGGTATTGTATCGAAGGCCTTAGCCAGATCGAGGTAAGCTGTATGGACTGCCTTTTCCTCATCAATGGCTTTGGTGACTGTTTCGAAAAAGTCAACCAAGTTTAAAAGGCATGATCTGCCTTTGACAAAGCCAAACTGGGTTGGATCCAAAGTCTGCAAATTCCCTATGTCTTTATTTATGAGGTCCATTATGATCCTCTCCATGGCTTTGCAGATAAAGCTTGTCAAGCTAATGGGCTGGTAATTTCCAGGGTCTGTGGAGGCACCGCCTTTGTGAAGTGGGACCACAGTTGCAGTGCGCCACTCCCTGGGTACGTATCCAGAGGTAAGACTTTGATTAAACAGCTGTCCTAGCTGTGGGTTTAATTCCTCATTGAGTTCGTGGAGCACACAGCCGGGGACACCATCAGGTCCCATGGATGCTGTGTTTTTTGCTTTGGAGAGAGCAATTCTCACTTGGGCGCTGGAGATGTTTGGGGGGCTGCACTCGTTTGGTATAGATATCTCTCCTTTTGGGAAGTTTGCACTGAACCTGTCAGCCAGTATGTTGGCAATGTCTGTAGGATCAGTAATCTTCACATCATTTTGAACTAGTTCTGAGCATATCTGGGAGTTTCCTCCTAGGTTTCTAACATAGCTAAAGAAGGCCTTATGATTGTCTTTTGAGTCTTTAGCTATTTTTCTCTCGAAATTTGCTTTGGATGATTTTATGAGAGCTCTTAGTTTTTACTTATAGTGATCAAGGGTGTCTTACCTTTTAAGGATTTTGCTCTATCTTGTAGTAGCTTCCTCCTTTTGTTGTAGAGTTTGCTTATGGCTGGGGTCCACCAGACTGGACGCTTGCCTTTGGTACAAAGAGTCTTTGTTTTGCTTGGGATTGCCTTATCCATGCAGTCCTGCAGGTGCTGGTAGAAGGCATTTGTAAGTGATTCAGCGGCTTGAGTATTGTTTTCCATGGCTCGGGGGCCTGAAAGGAGACCACACTAGTCTTTAGAAGTGTGAAGTTGGCTTTTGAGAAGTTCTTTACTGTGGTCTTTTTTATTTCAGGTGGGGGTGGGATGAGGACCTCCAGCGAGATTAGTTTGTGATCTGATCTCACCAGTGAGGGGTATACTTCGGTGTTGAACATTGTGCTCCCATGTTCGTGATGATGAGATCAAGTATGTTATCTCCTCTTGTGGGGATGGTGACTAGTTGTTCCATGGCATTTGAGTTTATGAATTCCAGGAACTTTTGGGCTAGGGTGTTTGGGCTTGAGTAGTATTCCCAGTCTATATTAGGGTAATTGAAGTCACCTAGTATGATGGTGTTTGGTGATACATTTATCGCCTCTAGTGTTTTCAGGAAGGCCATGTGAGGTTCCTGAGTTTGTGAGGGTGGCCTGTAACATGCTACAATTTGCAGAGCAGTCTTGCCTATGGTTAATTGCACCTGGATGGTCTCCGATGCATCGTGCGTTGCCACCAGTCTTGAGGTGTGGGTGTCCTTGATGAATATGGATACCCCCCTCCTTTCTTGGTATTGTCCAGATTTTGGGGCCGGAACACATGATATGAGGTAAAACCTGATAGTGCTGGGGTGCTCTCAGGAGCCTTGAACCAGGTTTCTGTCACAGCACAGACATCGATGTTCTCCATACTGAGAAGGGCCTCGAGTGCGTGCATTTTGAGATTTAGACTTCTGGCATTGAGCAGCATTACCCTTAGTTTTTTCCTTTTTGTGTTCTAGGGTGGTAGGTTTAGAATTTGAGCCTTGCCTAAAAAGGCACTATGGGGTGGCAAGAGCCTTTGCCAATATCCGAATCCCAGGGTGACAGGTGCAAGCCGTCCCTTGAAGCAGCGTGGCTTGTCCAGCATGTCATCCCAGGCAGACAGATACTGGATCCCCTTTGAATGACACCAGTGTTTAAGCCAATTGTTAAAGCTGATCATCTTATCTCTGTATTGTGGCATCATTTTTGGTGAAGGTAGGATACTGCTCAAGGTCAGGGTCATACCTGCCTGGGCTACATAATCAGAGAGCTCCTCAATGTCTCTTTTCATGTAGTCCAAGGAGGTCCGTCTCAGGTCGTTTACACCAGCGTGGACAATGACTGAGTCATATTTGTACCTGCTGTTGAGAGACCTGAGTGCTTGCGTTATGTGGCGGATTCTAGCGCCCGACAGGCAGCTTACTGTGACCTTCTCCTTACTCAGTCTGGTGAGCGGGACATCAGTGTGTCTGACTATGGAGTCACCAATGACTAGTGTGTCTGGCATTGTGTTTGGCCTTAAGGGCTGTGACTGTTTGACACTCTGACTGTGAGGTCTATGTGTTGCAGGTGTTGTGTTCTGAGGTGGTGGTTGTTTGGGTGTCTGCTTTGGTGGCCTCTGCTGTTTTGGTAGATTTTTGATCAGAGCCTCCGAGTATGTCTTTGTGTGTTTATGTGTATGATTTGAGGTTGTACAGGTACTATGTGAGACTGGGTCTATAGTGTGTGTGGTAACCTTCTCCTCCTGACTGGTCTTGCCAGTCCTATGTTGAGAGAGCTCAGCCTCCAGTTTGGCCGTATAGTTGCATCTCTCGCATGTATTTGTGTTTTGTGGGAGGAGGAGAGGGTTGTCTGTGTACATGAGGCAATTGTAACATTGCCTCAATATTCCCAGATTCACCAGCTGAGCAGGAGAGGACACTAGCAACTGATCCCTCGACATGCTAGAAGGATAGACAAAAAACTTTAAAAAAAAGATTCCGGGGGACGTGGGTGACCGAGAAATTGGGGGTTGCCTTTTTGGGGTACTATCTATGACAAGAGTGCCGTATCAAGGTAATAAGTACTGTAGGAGCAAGTGCTAGGTTTAACAGATAGAGAATAGTCTACTTGGAGTCAAGTAGAGATGATCTTTTTAGTTATAGGATACGCTGATTTGATCAGTAGTATAGTTCGAGGAAGGTAGTTTTAAGGGAAAATTTGAAGAGTGGACTTTAGGTAGCCCGAATAGTTTAAACCTGCTTAACCGGTGCTGCGCTAAATTGCACTAAATCGCGCTAACGCGCGTTCACCGCGTTTTATACCAGGGGGCTGGAAAAAGCTAGAAACTGGCCCAAAACGACCAATAAACTACTAGTTACTGGCTGAAACCTCACAAAACTGGACAAAAGGCAGCTCAATGCTTCCCACTCCCACTGGTAAGCAAGGTAACTTCCTCTCCCCCAAATAAGGCAAGGAAACAGTACACAGGAACTACAACCAAAGCCCAGGAATCAGCAACTCTGAAACTGGACTAAACTAGTAAAGCAGGAAAAACAAGAGATATTTTTTCTTTTTTTTTCTTTTTTTCACAAAACAGGCAGAAACAGGTACAGCAAACACTTATAAATGCTATGAATCAGCTACTACAGCTTACACAGAAGAATTTGCTACAAATACAGTCAAATAGTAACAAACAAGGATTCCAAGTGCAATATTAAGTTAAATGCAGTATAAACAGCTTCAATGTAACAGAAAGGCAGGCGAAATACAGTCGCTAGGTATTCAGATGTGGAAAGCAACAAAAATATACTTAGTATCAAGAAAAGTTGCTTATTCAGCTCTCTGCAGCCTGGATTACTCTGCTGGCCCATGTGGAGTCTGTGCTGAGTAGGTACAAGCTGAAAAACGCGCGTTTACCGCGTTTTATACCAGGGGGCTGGAAAAAGCTAGAAACTGGCCCAAAACGACCAATAAACTACTAGTTACTGGCTGAAACCTCACAAAACTGGACAAAAGGCAGCTCAATGCTTCCCACTCCCACTGGTAAGCAAGGTAACTTCCTCTCCCCCAAATAAGGCAAGGAAACAGTACACAGGAACTACAACCAAAGCCCAGGAATCAGCAACTCTGAAACTGGACTAAACTAGTAAAGCAGGAAAAACAAGAGATATTTTTTCTTTTTTTTTTTTTTTTCACAAAACAGGCAGAAACAGGTACAGCAAACACTTATAAATGCTATGAATCAGCTACTACAGCTTACACAGAAGAATTTGCTACAAATACATTCAAATAGTAACAAACAAGGATTCCAAGTGCAATATTAAGTTAAATGCAGTAAAAACAGCTTCAATGTAACAGAATGGCAGGCGAAATACAGTCGCTAGGTATTCAGATGTGGAAAGCAACAAAAATATACTTAGTATCAAGAAAAGTCGCTTATTCAGCTCTCTGCAGCCTGGATTACTCTGCTGGCCCACGTGGAGTCTGTGCTGAGTAGGTACAAGCTGAAAAACGCACGTTTACCGCGTTTTATACCAGGGGGCTGGAAAAAGCTAGAAACTGGCCCAAAATGACCAATAAACTACTAGTTACTGGCTGAAACCTCACAAAACTGGACAAAAGGCAGCTCAATGCTTCCCACTCCCACTGGTAAGCAAGGTAACTTCCTCTCCCCCAAATAAGGCAAGGAAACAGTACACAGGAACTACAACCAAAGCCCAGGAATCAGCAACTCTGAAACTGGACTAAACTAGTAAAGCAGGAAAAACAAGAGATATTTTTTTTTTTTTTTTTTTTTTTTCACAAAACAGGCAGAAACAGGTACAGCAAACACTTATAAATGCTATGAATCAGCTACTACAGCTTACACAGAAGAATTTGCTACAAATACAGTCAAATAGTAACAAACAAGGATTCCAAGTGCAATATTAAGTTAAATGCAGTAAAAACAGCTTCAATGTAACAGAAAGGCAGGCGAAATACAGTCGCTAGGTATTCAGATGTGGAAAGCAACAAAAATATACTTAGTATCAAGAAAAGTCGCTTATTCAGCTCTCTGCAGCCTGGATTACTCTGCTGGCCCACGTGGAGTCTGTGCTGAGTAGGTACAAGCTGAAAAACGCGTGTTTACCACGTTTTATACCAGGGGGCTGGAAAAAGCTAGAAACTGTCCCAAAATGACCAATAAACTACTAGTTACTGGCTGAAACCTCACAAAACTGGACAAAAGGCAGCTCAATGCTTCCCACTCCCACTGGTAAGCAAGGTAACTTCCTCTCCACCAAATAAGGCAAGGAAACAGTACACAGGAACTACAACCAAAGCCCAGGAATCAGCAACTCTGAAACTGGACTAAACTAGTAAAGCAGGAAAAACAAGAGATATTTTTTCTTTTTTTCTTTTTTTTTCACAAAACAGGCAGAAACAGGTACAGCAAACACTTATAAATGCTATGAATCAGCTACTACAGCTTACACAGAAGAATTTGCTACAAATACAGTCAAATAGTAACAAACAAGGATTCCAAGTGCAATATTAAGTTAAATGCAGTAAAACAGCTTCAATGTAACAGAAAGGCAGGCAAAATACAGTCGCTAGGTATTCAGATGTGGAAAGCAACAAAAATATACTTAGTATCAAGAAAAGTCGCTTATTCAGCTCTCTGCAGCCTGGATTACTCTGCTGGCCCACGTGGAGTCTGTGCTGAGTAGGTACAAGCTGTAAAACGCCCGTTTACCGCGTTTTATACCAGGGGGCTGGAAAAAGCTAGAAACTGGCCCAAAACGACCAATAAACTACTAGTTACTGGCTGAAACCTCACAAAACTGGACAAAAGGCAGCTCAATGCTTCCCACTCCCACTGGTAAGCAAGGTAACTTCCTCTCCCCCAAATAAGGCAAGGAAACAGTACACAGGAACTACAACCAAAGCCCAGGAATCAGCAACTCTGAAACTGGACTAAACTAGTAAAGCAGGAAAAACAAGAGATATTTTTTTCTTTTTTTCTTTTTTTTTTCACAAAACAGGCAGAAACAGGTACAGCAAACACTTATAAATGCTATGAATCAGCTACTACAGCTTACACAGAAGAATTTGCTACAAATACAGTCAAATAGTAACAAACAAGGATTCCAAGTGCAATATTAAGTTAAATGCAGTAAAACAGCTTCAATGTAACAGAAAGGCAGGCGAAATACAGTCGCTAGGTATTCAGATGTGGAAAGCAACAAAAAATATACTTAGTATCAAGAAAAGTCGCTTATTCAGCTCTCTGCAGCCTGGATTACTCTGCTGTCCCACGTGGAGTCTGTGCTGAGTAGGTACAAGCTGAAAAACGCGCGTTTACCGCGTTTTATACCAGGGGGCTGGAAAAAGCTAGAAACTGGCCCAAAACGACCAATAAACTACTAGTTACTGGCTGAAACCTCACAAAACTGGACAAAAGGCAGCTCAATGCTTCCCACTCCCACTGGTAAGCAAGGTAACTTCCTCTCCCCAAATAAGGCAAGGAAACAGTACACAGGAACTACAACCAAAGCCCAGGAATCAGCAACTCTGAAACTGGACTAAACTAGTAAAGCAGGAAAAACAAGAGATATTTTTTCTTTTTTTCTTTTTTTCACAAAACAGGCAGAAACAGGTACAGCAAACACTTATAAATGCTATGAATCAGCTACTACAGCTTACACAGAAGAATTTGCTACAAATACAGTCAAATAGTAACAAACAAGGATTCCAAGTGCAATATTAAGTTAAATGCAGTAAAAACAGCTTCAATGTAACAGAAAGGCAGGCGAAATACAGTCGCTAGGTATTCAGATGTGGAAAGCAACAAAAATATACTTAGTATCAAGAAAAGTCACTTATTCAGCTCTCTGCAGCCTGGATTACTCTGCTGGCCCACGTGGAGTCTGTGCTGAGTAGGTACAAGCTGAAAAACGCACGTTTACCGCATTTTATACCAGGGGGCTGGAAAAAGCTAGAAACTGGCCCAAAACTACCAATAAACTACTAGTTACTGGCTGAAACCTCACAAAACTGGACAAAAGGCAGCTCAATGCTTCCCACTCCCACTGGTAAGCAAGGTAACTTCCTCTCCCCAAAATAAGGCAAGGAAACAGTACACAGGAACTACAACCAAAGCCCAGGAATCAGCAACTCTGAAACTGGACTAAACTAGTAAAGCAGGAAAAACAAGAGATATTTTTTCTTTTTTTCTTTTTTTTTCACAAAACAGGCAGAAACAGGTACAGCAAACACTTATAAATGCTATGAATCAGCTACTACAGCTTACACAGAAGAATTTGCTACAAATACAGTCAAATAGTAACAAACAAGGATTCCAAGTGCAATATTAAGTTAAATGCAGTAAAACAGCTTCAATGTAACAGAAAGGCAGGCGAAATACAGTCGCTAGGTATTCAGATGTGGAAAGCAACAAAAATATACTTAGTATCAAGAAAAGTCGCTTATTCAGCTCTCTGCAGCCTGGATTACTCTGCTGGCCCACGTGGAGTCTGTGCTGAGTAGGTACAAGCTGGAAAGCAGCGTTTACCGCGATTTATACCGGGGTCTGGAAAAAGCTAGAAACTGGCCCAAAACGACCAATAAACTACTAGTTACTGGCTGAAACCTCACAAAACTGGACAAAAGGCAGCTCAATGCTTCCCACTCCCACTGGTAAGCAAGGTAACTTCCTCTCCCCCAAATAAGGCAAGGAAACAGTACACAGGAACTACAACCAAAGCCCAGGAATCAGCAACTCTGAAACTGGACTAAACTAGTAAAGCAGGAAAAACAAGAGATATTTTTTTCTTTTTTTTTTTCCACAAAACAGGCAGAAACAGGTACAGCAAACACTTATAAATGCTATGAATCAGCTACTACAGCTTACACAGAAGAATTTGCTACAAATACAGTCAAATAGTAACAAACAAGGATTCCAAGTGCAATATTAAGTTAAATGCAGTAAAAACAGCTTCAATGTAACAGAAAGGCAGGCGAAATACAGTCGCTAGGTATTCAGATGTGGAAAGCAACAAAAATATACTTAGTATCAAGAAAAGTCGCTTATTCAGCTCTCTGCAGCCTGGATTACTCTGCTGGCACACGTGAAGTCTGTGCTGAGTAGGTACAAGCTGAAAAACGCGCGTTTACCGCATTTTATACCAGGGGGCTGGAAAAAGCTAGAAACTGGCCCAAAACGACCAATAAACTACTAGTTACTGGCTGAAACCTCACAAAACTGGACAAAAGGCAGCTCAATGCTTCCCACTCCCACTGGTAAGCAAGGTAACTTCCTCTCCCCCAAATAAGGCAAGGAAACAGTACACAGGAACTACAACCAAAGCCCAGGAATCAGCAACTCTGAAACTGGACTAAACTAGTAAAGCAGGAAAAACAAGAGATATTTTTTCTTTTTTTTTTTTTTTTCACAAAACAGGCAGAAACAGGTACAGCAAACACTTATAAATGCTATGAATCAGCTACTACAGCTTACACAGAAGAATTTGCTACAAATACAGTCAAATAGTAACAAACAAGGATTCCAAGTGCAATATTAAGTTAAATGCAGTAAAAACAGCTTCAATGTAACAGAAAGGCAGGCGAAATACAGTCGCTAGGTATTCAGATGTGGAAAGCAACAAAAATATACTTAGTATCAAGAAAAGTCACTTATTCAGCTCTCTGCAGCCTGGATTACTCTGCTGGCCCACGTGGAGTCTGTGCTGAGTAGGTACAAGCTGAAAAACGTGCGTTTACCGCGTTTTATACCAGAGGGCTGGAAAAAGCTAGAAACTGGCCCAAAACGACCAATAAACTACTAGTTACTGGCTGAAACCTCACAAAACTGGACAAAAGGCAGCTCAATGCTTCCCACTCCCACTGGTAAGCAAGGTAACTTCCTCTCCCCCAAATAAGGCAAGGAAACAGTACACAGGAACTACAACCAAAGCCCAGGAATCAGCAACTCTGAAACTGGACTAAACTAGTAAAGCAGGAAAAACAAGAGATATTTTTTCTTTTTTTTTTTTTTCACAAAACAGGCAGAAACAGGTACAGCAAACACTTATAAATGCTATGAATCAGCTACTACAGCTTACACAGAAGAATTTGCTACAAATACAGTCAAATAGTAACAAACAAGGATTCCAAGTGCAATATTAAGTTAAATGCAGTAAAAACAGCTTCAATGTAACAGAAAGGCAGGCGAAATACAGTCGCTAGGTATTCAGATGTGGAAAGCAACAAAAATATACTTAGTATCAAGAAAAGTCACTTATTCAGCTCTCTGCAGCCTGGATTACTCTGCTGGCCCACGTGGAGTCTGTGCTGAGTAGGTACAAGCTGAAAAACGCCCGTTTACCGTGTTTTATACCAGGGGGCTGGAAAAAGCTAGAAACTGGCCCAAAACGACCAATAAACTACTAGTTACTGGCTGAAACCTCACAAAACTGGACAAAAGGCAGCTCAATGCTTCCCACTCCCACTGGTAAGCAAGGTAACTTCCTCTCCCCAAATAAGGCAAGGAAACAGTACACAGGAACTACAACCAAAGCCCAGGAATCAGCAACTCTGAAACTGGACTAAACTAGTAAAGCAGGAAAAACAAGAGATATTTTTTTTTTTTCTTTTTTTTTCACAAAACAGGCAGAAACAGGTACAGCAAACACTTATAAATGCTATGAATCAGCTACTACAGCTTACACAGAAGAATTTGCTACAAATACAGTCAAATAGTAACAAACAAGGATTCCAAGTGCAATATTAAGTTAAATGCAGTAAAAACAGCTTCAATGTAACAGAAAGGCAGGCGAAATACAGTCGCTAGGTATTCAGATGTGGAAAGCAACAAAAAATATACTTAGTATCAAGAAAAGTCGCTTATTCAGCTCTCTGCAGCCTGGATTACTCTGCTGGCCCACGTGGAGTCTGTGCTGACATAGCTCAATGATGGGTCTTGTAGATACTCATATATTCCATCCTAGGGATTCAGATACAATTGAAATACTACAGATATTTCCATGCAGGAGAGAAGCTTTTTAGCACAGGTATTCTTTATTTTCCTTTCTACAGTCTCTCTTTATAATTTTGAAATGAAAGCAGTTCTCGTTAAAGCTTGAATCCACCCGATGGAATTATTTTACTAATGAAATTGTTTTATGATCACTGTCTTCCAGGTAGTAATATCCACATATGTTTTTTTGAGGTACATCTTAAGCATGAATTCTTAGTAATTATTTTAATTAAGTAGTGTTTTGGATGCCAGAAGAGCTGGGAAATGGGTGGAGGTGGGTGGTAATTGATCTTGCTCATCCTAGGGGAAGGAATGATGGTCAGGTGGCTGTCTGTCACTTGCAAGCAAAGGATTACTCTTGACAAAGATCAGCCAGGAGCTGTTTGTTGCTCCTAAGCTGGTAATGGTAGCTATTCCTGCATAACTATGGGAACACACATATAGGCATGTGCGCAGTGACACGGGTGTTCATTAAACCTAGCAGTGGAGGAGTCATAGCTAATAGTAAATTCCCTGGCTGTTTACATTAGTGAAGGCTTCCTAGCAGGCCATGAACAAACTGGCAGCAGTGGACATGGTTTCAGGTAGTGATAGTTACCTCCCCCTGCAGGACATTTAGGCTGTTATTCCAGACAATCTGCTGAAGGGAAAGGCCACAAAAGGCTGGTGGTCTGCAGCACCAAACAGCACTCATGCTAGTGAGAATAACTGCTCCTTCTAGTCAGCTCTTCTCCAAGTTGTGGCTGCCCCTAGACAGGGAATAACTGGGTAAAATGGGTAAAAGGTAACTGGAGAGCTTGCTTATAGTCAGTATCTAAGAAGTAAAAAAGCTATTTGAGTTTGTTAACTGAGTGGGTGATCTGGTTAAAAACCCTTTTCAGTCATGACTCAGTCCAGCAGGCAAAGATAAATACATATATAACATTCAAGTCTGAAAAGATATATATATATATATATATATATATATATATATATATATATATATATATATATATATACAGTTGTCATTGAAGTATTGTGACTACTGAATAAATGTATACAATTAATAAAATAATGGATAATATTATCACAAAGAACATATTTAAAATAGTAAATAAGTAGAGGTGTAACTGCAGTACAGAATTGAACAGTGTTCTGAAGATGAAATAAGATTAATATGAAAGTACATACAATATATATAAGTTGATAAAACAAGGATGCTAACCCATCTCTTATGAAAGCATATGTAAATTTGGAATGGGGTGTCTGAAGGACAGAGGATATAATAATTAGCCATTGTCCTTGAAAGTTGTTTATGGAATTGTGGGAAGTTAATATTTCAAACTCTCGTATGGAGTGATTTCCACATGACTGGGGCAGTTGTAAGGAATGCATTTTCACCTACAGAAAGGTAGACGGTAGGTCTAACCAATTGAAAAGCTCCTTGATTTCTCAAAGCATTTTCAGTTGAATGATTTAAAAGTTTACTAGGTAGGGGGCAGTGGGATTAATTTAATAGCTTGTAGATAAGTGTGCTAAGAAGGAAAGAGGCTCTTGAAGTAATTGAATGTCAATTTAACCTTCTAAATTTAAATACAGTGCTGTTATTGTCTTTATCTGAGATAAATAAACCAATGCTTTTGTTTTAAATTTATTGTATTAAGGAGGTATTTAGGATCAAGTTGAGTGCAATAGCATTTAGACCAATAACACATCTAACAATGAATATATGAAAGAGAGTGATGTGTATGGTAGACAGGCCAGAGGGGGTATGTATTCTGCAATAAGTAATATTTTTGCTGAATTGATAAGTGGAAATTGAAGCAGAATCCAGTTAGGATGAGTGTCATTTCCAGTATTATTTCTGGCTAGCAGGATTGGGATTTATTTTGGTTGACTTTTTAATTAAAATAAGAGTGCTTCCACCTTTACATTTTCCAGACCTGTGATCATAAAAGAATATGATATGAATCAGACATAGTAAGAGAAACCCAGATGCTTTCTTTTAGACAATATTCAATAATGGTTATTACTATGGGTTAAATTGGTCTAGCCAATGTTTAAAGTTGTTCACTTATTGGGAGG
Source organism: Protopterus annectens (assembly GCF_019279795.1). Taxonomy (NCBI): domain Eukaryota; kingdom Metazoa; phylum Chordata; order Ceratodontiformes; family Protopteridae; genus Protopterus; species Protopterus annectens. The sequence goes on along the minus strand of NC_056726.1, from coordinate 1,823,540,476 downwards.
TATTTAAGTTTTGATGACCACCAGAAGGAGATATTTACAATATGATAATTATTGATGAAAATCATTTTATGTAATGTGATAATAAGACTGAGGTAGCTGGGGTCAATATGGGAGATAGCTGGTATGGATAATAAAGAAGTAGTGAAGATCTAAAAATATGAATGCCAAGCATAGTTAGCAGTAGCTAGGTAAAGGATGGTAGGCCATAAAATGATGTTTACAATATGTACAGAGGTTCAGGGTTTCTAGAGAACATGGGCAGAGGGAGTAAAACTTATTAGGTATAAATGTAGATATGTATATGAAGGTAGGAATATTTTCGAGAATGGTTTGTGAATGTAGACATTGGTGAAAGATGAACAGAATACAGTCTGGGAAAGGGGGAAAGTAATAGTAAAGGTATATAGTAGAAGGGAAGGAAAGTATATTTACACAAGGGGAGAAGTTAGGACCAGATTAGAAAAAGTGTGCGTTTCGGGTTTGAAATAGAGAAATGTTAAGAAAAACAGTAGTTATGAAGAAAAGATGTTAAAAATGAGAGTGTTACATGAGGAATGGTATAGTCTTGGGGAGTATATGTGGAGTAAATTTTGAATCAAAGTATGGTAGAAACTGCAGTGTTATGGAAGATCAGTGTAAACACTGGCTATTTACTCCACAGTAGCAAGTAATTAATGCATTGTATTAAGCCTGAAGTACAGGGAATATTAGTGCATTATAGTAGCTGTTTTACCTGAGGGACACAGGGGAATAGATGTTGCAGTACAGCAGGATCAACCGTCAGTAAAAAATTCTAATTTGAAGGAATCAGTGCTGAATGCATGTAGGTGGGTAAACATATATTACAATAAAAGTAAATACCCAGGGGGTAGCTGGGGTTGAGGCTGGAGGAAAGACAGTCAGGCCTCCTACCAGGACCACTCTTAGTATATCAGCCCAAGCTCATGCACTTTCATTCAAAGAATGCCAAGAGACAAGAAAGCTGGTTTGTACCAGAAATATACTTGCAAGTTTAAAGTACAAAAATGTGACTTTAAAAAATGTAGAGTGAAAATAAGTATTAATTCAGGAATACAAGATAAGAAATGAAAACCTGTGGAAATACCAGCATATAAAATGAAGCAAACTATTACAGTACACTTATGTGCATAATGACGAGAGGAAGAAGCCAGTGATTAAGTAGGTTAAATATGAAACGGGGTGCAATTACGGAGAATGCAGGGGACACAGAAAGATCAAGGAGTAAGGGCGTAAGCAGCAAAGTAATTTTGTTTAGGCACATAAGAAGACTTATTGTAAGAATATAGATGACACAGAAGGACAGTTCAGGGAAGAGGAGTTGTACAAAAATGAGACAGAACTAATCCATTTTTATGAAACAAAAAGTCTCTCTTTCAATATCTCGAAAGTACATGTCAATATGGGGCAAGTTAGGTGTTGCAGGGACTGCATTTAGGGAGTGAGTGTCCTTCAATTTTCAGCTTGCCTGCATTGTAGGTCCACCTTAATAAATGAATAAATTAATTAGTAAGACCTGTAGAAAAATAAATACAATTTGTGATGTACCCTGCAGGAACAAGAAACATCACACAATTACAATGAGAAAAAAAAAATCAAAAGCAGCTATGTGGAACTGACACAATTTAGCAGAAGCACAATCAGCAATCATGATATAACAGTGGAAACAGTGCCATTGAATAAATGTTGTGACATAAACCCCCACTTAGCTTTTTTTACTCAGAAGAATATAAAATATAGAAAATGCAATAAAAGTAGTAAAACCCTGTACAATAAGATTAGATTAAGAAAATCTACAGTATATGTAATGTGAGCGTCTACAGCTTAAAATATGAATAATTGCTCTCTCATTGATTTAGAAAATCCCCTTCCCACCAGTAGGGTAAAAACAGGACAAAGAGCACAGGAAAGGTAGATGACTGTAAGCATGCACAAACTCAGCATTAATATTAAGACAACATAACTGATGCCATTATAAAACACATAATTATTCTGTAGTAAAATATAAAACACATTAGCAGTGGGAGAAATCATGCCCATGTCTTCTTTGGGGAAGTGGAGAGCATAAGTACTAGAATTACTGAACAGCAGCATATGTTAAGCAGGCTACATAACACATAGGCAGTAGTGCGTAAGCCCCCAAGGTCCTTACCTCACAGATGCAAGGTACTTTTTGGTTGTTGCTAATCATATTTGTATATTACAGAGGCCCTTGTCAAGGATAACCATGCTTCCACACTTTTGAAGGACTTGAAAGTCCCTTCCATCTAGAATTACAGTACACTTCATTACCTTAGTTGTAATACAGTGGCATAATGTTGACTCATTCTAGCTGTATTGTAGTCACACTGCATAGGGACCATTTCATTTGTAACACTTATTTCAGTTTTCATGTTTCTGATATTAGCATTCGCTTCAATATTTGTAGCTCAGAAATTAGTAATGTAAACCCTCCCTTTTTGTTTTACAGATGGCATATTTCGTACAGCCGCTTTACTCTGAGAAGCAGACTATTAAGTTTTAAACATTGCATCATTAACTAAGTGTTCTACTAAACTACTAGCTACTCACAGTTCTTGGAATTACTTTGCAGTACCCATTGTCTCACATTTTTAGATGAAGCTCTTTCAAACGTGTCTACTGCTTAAATTTCTTTTTTTTTTCTATAATAAATTTTTATTGATATATATTTTCAAAATACAATAAAATCACACACATAATTCACTACTATTACTATCAAAACTATATACAATATCTACATGAAATGCTTCCATATAAAAATCGTCATTATTCCAAAAAAAAAAAAGACACCAGGGAAGAAAAACAAAGCCGAAACATTTGTAGAAGTACTTTGCATCCATACATATCATACATGTTTTCAAAACATTGTTTCCTCCACATATACATCCAAACTTTAATATATTCCTAATAACAGTATTATGCTAATATAATGTTAAAAACCTTTTCCCATATTTTCGGATTATTAATATTTTTGTTACTTTGCTTCAGGAGTAATTTATGTGCTAATATATGCTTTATAGCCACAAGCTTGAAATTATCCCATGATGTCTTGTCTGGTTCTAACCAATTTGTAGCTATATATAACTTCATCAGCAAAAATATTCATACATATTATAGTTTGTGACCTAGAGAGCTCTCTTGGAGGAACATGTAGAATCATAAATTCCCATGATAACGTTGAACTTTGATAATCCATCTTTTGTAGTTGTGTTCTAAGAGAGTTCCAAAGTTTATATATACACTTGCAGCTCCAGAACATATGAAGAAGATCCGCCATTTGATTTGTGCAATATGGACAAGTTGGAGAATTCCTAGGATTAAATTTATGTAACCTCAGACGAGTATAATAAGCATTATTCCAAATCATCAACTGCGTATACATCAACTTTTGAAAAGAGACCGATTTTATTGTTAAATCAATTGCTTTTAATACCTGATTATCTGCTACTGTCATTTTGTTTACCCAATACATTGACAATAGAATTTTATCCTGGAATTTTAATTCTTTAATTAATTTATTTGTTGTTGTTATAAATTTGACCTCCTGTTGGAGAGCCTGCCACAATTCAGAGCATTTATCCACAATTCCGACTACTGGTTTAAAGTTTTCAAAATGACTCAGAGCAAGTTCTCTGATTTGTCTCATGACAACCACATAACTCTTAGGAAAATTCAATTCCTGCCTAACTTGCGAAGCCGATAAATGAAATTTATTAAAAACATCAATCAGAGTCAAATTAACTATTAATGGTAATTTACTAAGATCAATCAACTGATTATTTAGTTTAAAATTGGGATTCCTATGAAAAGGCTGAAAAAACATCATATATTGCAACAAGTCTACTGATTGGAATAAATTTTGCAAAGATGACACATATGTTTTTAAGTGGTCCATAATCTCATACTTTATCAAACTACTTTTATCCAAAAAGGGTAAAGCTTTAGGATTTATGTTCCGATCTAGAATATGCTTGTAATTCAAGACCACCCAAGTTGGTATCCACTTTGTACTAATTACCTCGTAATTAGCAATTCTTAAACACCTGTTGGCATTCACAATTAAATAGTATACTTCAAAATTCGGTAACTCAAGTCCTCCTCTACTCTTCGGGTCATTAATTTCTCATACGATATTCTAGTTTTCTTTGGCTCCCAAATAAATTTAGCTAGATCTTTATGAATTTGTTTAAAAACTGTCTTTGTAACTGATACTTGAGCAGACCTAAAGATATACAACATTCGTGGTAATATATTCATTTTCACTATTGATACTTTTGCCAATACCGGTAGTCTTAAATTCCTCCATCTGCCACAATCAGCTACTATTAGTTCCCATACTCGTTTAATATTATTACTATAAAAGTCCTTATTATCCGTGAGAGAAGCTAATACCCAAATATTTGATATTTTCTTTACATGATATCTTCCCCACCAGGGACATTAATGAAAAAGGTTTAGGGGTTCTTAACGGGAAAATACTAGTTTTCTCCAAATTTATTTTGTAATTAGAGACTTCTGAAAATTCGTTTATAACATTTAATATCTTTTCACTATCAGAAATTGGGGTTGTACAATAAATAATAAGATCATCAGCAAATGCCGACATTACTAATTTATTCCTATAAAGTATTGGTGCATTATGATACAAATTTTGCTTAATATATCAAAATAGAGGTTCTAAATAAAGGTTAAACAATAAGGGGGACAAAGGGCAACCCTGCCGTGTACCATTTTTAATGTGTATTCTTTTAGAATAACTCCTATTAATATATAACGTAGTATATGGATTACTATATAATATTTGTAGTATCTGAATAAATTCCTGTGGCATATTGAAATAAGGCAACACATCAAACAAAAAGTTTATATCCACTCTATCAAATGCTTTCTGAGCATCTATTATAAGGGCATAAATATTAGAGTTGTTTTGTTTAGCATACATCATCATATTATGTAGTGTAAGTGTGTTATCTCTAGTTTGTCTAGTTGCCATAAATCCAGCCTGTTCCTTAGAAATTAAATGGATCATAATCTTTTTTAATCTACCTGCTATAATGGTAGTTAGAATTTTCATATCCACATTTATTAATGCTATTGGCCTGTAATTATCCAGGCTTTGGGGGTCTGAATTAGCTTTATGTATAAAGATTGTTTTTGACGCATTAAGGTGGGGGGGTCACTAATTTTATTTCTGATTATGTAGTTAAATACATGGGACAATATTTTACCAAAACTATCAGCAAACTCTTTATAAAATTCAACTGTCAAACCATCAGGATCTGGTGACTTATGTACTTTCATATGTTGAATTACATATACTATTTCCTCTGAAGATATAGGTTTAATCAGATCACCTTGCAGACTCTCTTCTAATTTTGGAAAATTAATTTTTTGCAAGAATCTTTTATTCTGTTTATGTATAGACCTATCAATTTGACCCTCATAAACCTTGGTATAGATTTTTTTGAAAATATCAATAATATCCTCAGTTTTAGAATACACTGTGTCATTGCATTGTATTTCCGAAATATGTACAGTTGTTTTCGATTGATTTATAATCCTTGCCAATGCTTTTGACGGTATTTGAACATTATTGGCATATTTCACTAAACACCTATGCTCCTGAAGTGTTACTCTACTATTATGCAGCAAGAAGAGATCCCTTTGACATTTCAACATTTCCTTCTCTGTTTGAGCATTAAAATTCTGAATCAGTTCTTTCTCGAGTAGCTTCACTTTTGTTTCTAGTTTTTGAATATCAATGTTTTGCCTCTTCTTATAATATGAGGCTTTTTGCAAAAGAAATCCTCTAATTTGAGATTTAGCTGCTGCCCATTCAATATCAGGAGTATGTTCCTGAAGCTTCATCCTATCTGTTAAATCTTTCAGATATTTTACAATTCCATCTATTATATCCTTTTTATTTAACAGATTTGGATTAAGTGACCAATTGTAACCTCTATGCATTCTTGTATCTTTTAAATCCTTAGAAAACCTTAACGAAGTTTTTGAGTGATCCGATAGATAACGAGTATGTATAACCACTACTGGTTACAAATTAACTAATGCTTTGGATATCAAGAAAAAATCTATCCTAGACCACATTTTGTGGCATGGTGAATAGAAGGTATACTTAATTGCATTATTAATATTATGTGTATAACAAAAGGGGTCATATAATTGAAAATCTTCCTTGAAGTCATTTAATGCTATCCCGGCCTGCTTATTAAATGCTCTTTGTGGACAAGACCTATCCAACTTTGGATTTTGATAGGTATTCCAATCTCCACCCACAATAAAATAATAACCATCATACTGTGTTAAGATTGGATATAATGATGTTATGAAACTTTGTTGGTCATTACATGGTGCATATATATTCAAAAGTAAAAGAGGTTTATCAAACGCATTATCCGATAAAATAACATAACACCATCGCCCATTTTGATCCACTTTAGAGTCTAAAATCTTGTCTTTGTATTGAGTTTTAATAATAATAGCTACTCCAGCACTGTTTGTCTTACCTTCTGATGCCACTACCGCTCTAATCCAGTTCTTTTTCCTAATATCATCCCACTGATCATTTAACAAGTGTGTTTCTTGTAAAAATGCAAACAGTGCTTTGTCCTGTAGCAGTATGTGTAGTAACAGCTTCCTCTTCTTCAAGTTCTGGAGCCCTTTAACATTTCCATGAGTCTAATTCCCACATTGACAGGTCTAATTATCCAATAATAGTATAAAAGGGAAATTATCCAATAGATATGTATTAACTGCATACTAAACATAATCTGGAAGCATTTCCTACATCCCGTCCCCAGCCAGTGCCTACCCACTTTACCCCTGGACCAGGACTTATATAGGTCTGATATGTGAAAAAACATGAACAAGGTTAAAAACACAAACATATTAAAAAGCTTCATGTAATAAAACTTAAAACATTTCCTAAACTTACAACCTATATATTCTAACTTAGCTACTACAAAGTCTAAACTAAACATTCCCTAACAAACACTGCTATTGCTCTACAGCTTATGTTCCAACTATTAATTAAGCAAATCTGTATTGTAAGTTAGTATTACCATTTAAAGAAAAAATTGTAATATATTAACTAGCTACTTATACTTACCCCAAATACCTCTTTTGTTACAATCATTATTTATGTACCACTTTTATTGAGAGAGAGAAAGAAAGAAAAAAAGAAAAAAGAAAACAAAAAAAAAACAGGCAGAAAAAAATAAATGCATCCCACATTATAATTCTGTACCATACACAGTGCCTGCAACTACCAATTATCAAAGTTGCAGTTGCATGCTTTAGTTCCTAACTATACTGACATTAGTTGTCTGATTAACACCACCCAATAGCCAGTATTTACCTATTTATATTCATATATATAGTGCTATACCTTGCACCCACTGCAGATATTGTAAAAATATAATTTGGTTCAAAACTACTGCTTAAATTTCTAACATTTTCAATTATTATTACTACCAGATTCTAGCTATACTGTATATATATATATATATATATATATATATATATATATATATATATATATGTGTGTGTGTGTGTGTGTGTGTGTGTGTGTGTGTGTGTGTGTGTGTGTGTGTGTGTGTGTGTGTGTGTGTGTGTGTGTGTGTGTGTGTTAGTGTGTGTGTGTGTGTGTGTATGTGTGTGTGTGTGTGTGTGTGTGTGTGTGTGTGTGTGTGTGTGTGTGGGTCCCCTTTACATGGCACATGGTCGACATTTCAGAAAGCCGAAGACCATATGGCCAAGACCATGTGATTGACTTTTGAAATATCGATCATACGGAATGGGTATCTCCATACAGTGCAGAATGGAAAGATTAACCCCTGCTAGCAATGTTTAGGTAAGTTATTGTTGTGTTTTTTTCTTTCTTTTTACATGGTCGACATAAAAGTCGATCATATGGTCTCGGCTTTGTGAAATGTCGACCATGTAAAGATATATATATATATATATATATATATATATATATATATATATATATATATATATATGTATATATAAAAATGTGTGTGTCTGTCTGTGTACCAGTATATGGATGTCTGAAATAACATGAACATGAAATATCTTGTACATGGTCTATACTCCCATGTCGACAGAGCTGTGCATCAAACGCCCTTACGTCGACACATATAGAACGAAATCCCAAAATCTCGAATAGACACAATAGCGCTTTTTCTCCAGGGAAAAATAAATCACTGGGACGTTGTCAGGAATTTGCCATTTCCTCCACTGTAGTATGATATCAAAGTTGGTATATTTAAGTAGAGGGGGCACAGCCCCCCACATGGGGGGTGTAGGGGGTGAAGCCCCTCACTTTATTTTGTCTGTCAGTTTGGTTTGTTTGTTGTTGGCCCAGCGATTTTTTCCCTGGGAAAAAAATTGCGGGGGAAAAAAATTGCTATTGTGGCCATTCAAGATATTGATATTTCATTGTATATGTGTCAATGTAAGGGCGTTCGATGAACTGTCCTGTCAACATGGGAATATAGACCCATTGTACAGGAGAGTTAAGGAATGAGTTTCATGGGATTCATTTTGTTGTGTTGTGTCTTTCGGCTTTTCCCGGTTAGGGGTCGCCACAGCAGAACTCTGGTCCGCTAATGATTGGTAGTTGATTTTTACGTGCCGAGTTACCAGCCCTGATGCACAACCTTCAACGAAGGTATGCCCATTCATGCATGTCTCCACGCAGAAGACGCTCTAGCTGAGAATCGAACCGGACAGCGTCTTACTGTGAGGCGACAACACTACCGCAGCACCACCACCGCGGGTTTTTCATGGGATTCATTTTATAATCTCAAAATACTGAAATATCAAATTCCAGTATTTCGAGACTGTAAAGCCAAAAACTCACAAACGGAAAACCAAAACCACGAAATTCGAAACTGCAAACGTAAAAAAACACTACACCACACATACAAACACAAATACACCTACGTCCCGACATTACAGCAAAGCAAAACAGCACACACAAACACAACAAAATAAACACACACACCTACCCTTCCTATAAGCATGGGGGGCAAGCCCCCCCTGCACTCCTCATTTGGGGGGCTGCGGCCCACACACCCCAGCTACTTATATATACTAACTCCAAGGCTGCACTAAACACTGAAAGACAGAAAACCCACCACCACATATTCTACACCGCCCTTGCACAAACACACATCACATGCATACAAACACCACCTCTCTCAATACTGACACACTCACACGCTTACCTACCTACCCTAACCCATACCTAACACTCCTCAACATACTCACATACACACAAACCCACCCCAAAACCCTTAAACAACATAACACTTACCTAACGCACCATCAGTACCAGGGGTTCGATATTTCCAGGTTCGATATTCTGCAAATGCAGATTCGACAATTTGGTCTCAAAATACTGAAATTCAACATTTCAGTATTTCCAGATTCCAAACGGAGCCCGTTTCATGATGAGTGCTGAAGATGTAAGTTTCCTGATCCTTAAGTAAAAGGTATTTATCTTACTAATTTTACTTATTTTGTTTATTCATTTTGTTTACTGGGGTGTTTCATGTATCATGCAAAGCAGACCAGCATACTTAATTTATCCTCTATAGTCTATGTTTTTATTAGTGTTTCCTGTTAATTTCAATGGATCATAATACTTACCTAAGTTTCCAATGACTAGAGCTTCAGGTAGCATGTGTGGATTATTATGAACAGAGTGTTTAATGAAAAGTATTTTCATTTTTTTATCACTTTAATAATTTAGAGAATTTATTTTAGGATGTGTCAGTTTTACAGTTTAGTTTATTTGTAGTTAGTTTAGAAAGGGAGGAGCAGGTCCATTGTGCAGTAAAGCTGTTTTCTGTCTGGTTAGTTGCTGTTAAATTTTTTATTCTTTTTTAACTGTTCATTGTAAAACGATTGATTTTCATTTTTGAATGTTCAATTAGGTGAGAAGTGTTGTTTTTTTTTGGGTGGGGGGACTTATGTGTATAGTTTTTGTATCAGCAGTGTGTAATGTTACATTTTTATTATAATGTAGTAAATGAGGAATGCAGCCCTTGTTTCAGGTTACTTTTTATTTTACATTGTATTTTTCAGTTAAAACTGAGTATAGATTTGGGTTTAATGGTTTGTTTTGTCTTTATGCAACATGATAGTTTCTGTTTTGTGTGAGCAATGTTCTAACTTTAATTTTTTAGCCAGTTACAAAAACAAAGCAGGTTTATAAGACTTTTTTTCTATGACATGCTAAGAATCTTCTACTTCTTCTTTCGGCTGCTCCCGTTAGGGGTCGCCACAGCAGATCAACTGTTTCCATTTCTCCCTGTCCTATGCATCTTGCTCTGTCACACCAACCACCTGCATGTCCTCTCTCACCACATCCATAAACCTTATCTTAGGCCTTCCTCTTTTCCTGTTACCTGGTAGCTTCATCCTTAGCATCTTTTTCCCAATATACTCTGCATCCCTCCTCAGTACATGTCCAAACCAATGTAATCTTGCCTCTCTGGCTTTGTCTCCAAACCTTCCAACCTGGGCTGACCCTCTAATATACTTATTCCTAATCCTGTCCATCTTCGTCACACCCAGTGCAAATCTTAACATCTTCAACTCCGCCACATCAAACTCTGACTCCTGCCTTTTTGTCAATGCCACTGTCTCCAACCCATATAACATAGCTGGTCTCACTACCCTCTTGTAGACCTTCCCTTTCACTCTTACTGGTACTCATCTGTCACAAATCACTCCTGATACTCTTCTCCACCCACTCCATCTTGCCTGTACTCTCTTCTTCACCTCTCTTCCATACTCACCATGCTAAGAATGTAGATGAATATTGATTGTCTGACAAGAGCAGAGTTGAATAAAAATGTATACATGTGTGTGTGTGTGTGTGTGTGTGTGTGTGTGTGTGTGTGTGTGTAAATATATATATATATATATATATATATATATATATATATATATATATATATATATACTATGGCAGCTGGTGACTTCAAATTAAAGGGGGGCTGCAGGAGACAGCTGAATGGGTGGGGCCAATGGGAAGGGGTGTGGCCAATTAGAAAGGGGTGGAGCTATGATCAAAAACACAACTGGAATTTTAATTAAATACGCTGCCCTGGGAGCCAAACTGTCATTACAAGAGTCCAATCAAGACAAAATGAAGTGTAGAAGAAAAAAAATATTTCAATGCATTGGCTACATGACAGCTTACTTAATATCTAGATGGAAACAAAAAGGTTGTGAGGCATGAAAAACTAAATTACTTTTTAAATACATTACTGGAATACTAGTCAAAATCAAGTATAAAAAACAAGCTTCTCCTTGCACTGCATTCTAATTATAACTTATATTCAGCTTTATAAAAGTACCAAGTAACATGCTGAAAGTAGAAATCTCTGTGATACCCCCACTTGTAAAAATGTTTCTTATCCAAAAAAGACCTGCTGCCTGACAACAACTATCTACTTGTTTCATGGGGAAAACACGATCAAAGTAAAAAATGAACAGCAAACAAGAAACAAGCTAAATTGCTTAAAGGATTACTGCACAGGTTATTGACCACACATGATAGATTGGCATTTTGTTTAGTTTAAGAGTAAAGCCTGCAAAGATGACTGTACATCTCCAATAAATATAATGAGCTTCTGAAAATACTGTAATCCTGTCCTTTATTACAAATTCTGTCATATGCATTTCAATACCTAAGGCTTGTACATTATCTAGTTATGTAAATATTATCTGCATGGCAACAACAAAAAGGCTTTCAGTGTTGGTAATTATTTAACAGTATGCTTATTAAAGGTTATTTGCATCTTACAATCTCAGACAAGCTTTACCCGATGGTCATTAAAGCGTTGATACTTAAACACAAAGCAACAGGGCACTGCAACAGCATGCATTTTCTGAATAAGAAGCATAAATCAACATTATAAAAATATGACAGAAAACCAGAACATTATGCAAAATCAGGGATAGATGAAAAACCACTGTTGTACTTGTGTCTACCTTGGATGGGGGAATACTCTGCACACTTAGACTGCATAACTGCTCCTTGCCTTGCATGGACACATCCAGAGTCACTACATGGGGAAGTGGGGTGCAACAAGTATGTCACAATTTAAAATGTCTCTGGCTGATGGTGATAGCGCCGACACTCATACCTCTCAACCTCAGAGCAAGAAATCTGGACAAAGCCATACATAGAAGTGGGACACAGACCCAAAAATAAGGACAGTTTTTAAATATTGCTCTTATAAACTTAGAAAGATAATAGAATGGTAGTAGGTCTTGCATTAGTATGAATTTTCTGAAAGGTATGAAATATGAAACTCAAATGTCTGCCACTATTTTATAACTTCAATCTTTAATGATTTGCCACCAATTTGGCAGAAAACCACACTTTTATGAAAAACAGACCAAAAATGTGATGCAAAAATATAAAATTGCCATACAATACAGCTGGGAACCTATAAAAGAAGGGACACCTTTTTAATATTAGTGCTGTTAACTTGTGCAGCTGACAAAATAAGAGCATCTACATGCATTTGTGAAATAAAAGTAATCTATAACTCTGATCATTACAGTTATTTATAATTGTAAACCCTCCACGTTTTCTTCCAAAATTGCCATTTTGGGGAGGGGTTATTGGGGGGAGAGCAACATTTTGAGCCAAAATTGGGGACAATTGAGAGGTTTGGATATTCCTAATTCTATAAAGCAATTTATTTGCATGTACCTCTCAATCTCTTAATGCTCTTGTATAAACTTAAGACAGTTGATAGAATAACAGGTCTTGCTTTAGCATGTATTTTCCTGAAGGTTATAACGTCTGAAACTCAATGTCTGTCATTATTTAGTGACTTCATTCCAAAATGATTTGCCAGAAAACCACAAATTTTATGAGGAACAAACCAAAAATAAGAAGTAAAAATCTATTCATTCTGCAAATATCTGGACAGTTGAGAGGTATAGTTCAGCCGGGGCTGTCTGAGTTTGCTGCCCTTCCCCCCTCAAAAAATCATGGTCGAATGGAGCACCCCCCCCCACAGCCATTCCAATGTCCCATTCCTTGGTTATTTCACCCCATTTACCATAAACACTGTAATGTGCATACGGCTTTACTTCTGCAATGATTTTGATTTCATTTGAAAGTTTTATTTTGCATTTTACAGCACAAACCCTAATAGATATCTGCTAAACAAAGCAATGCAGTCTCACAACGAAAATAGACTTAGCATTAAAACTTCTCTGCCCTTGAAATTCACATTCAGTGAAACAGCATTGAAACTCACATTCAAAGAAAATACATTTTGCCAGTGGCAGATAAAGATTAACTTTGGGCTGTTTTCAAATCATAGGCCCCTTGAACATGAAAAATACACATGCTCTTTGATACACCTTCCTGATTGTATTAAATTATATTCCTTGTACAATACAGTACAGTTGTTAGAGGGCATTTTAAATTTATTGTTTTAAACATTTTTCCTGTAAACAATGAAACAAAATGCATGAACCAATAATGACAAAACTGCCCAATTCAGAACATTTCCATCATAAAAGTCTACTCAAACTTACATTTCCATCATAAAAGTCTACTCAAACTTCTACAGTCCACCAGTATCAGTAAATGTGCACAATCTCTGAAGAAGTAAAAGTCATCTAAATAATTCCACATTAAAGAAATCTGTAACTAATGAAGAGGCTGCTGCTAGCAAACAACTTTATATGTCATTGTTTCATCTACAAATAAAGTGGTTGTTACCCTTGAGGAATAAATTGCCCATGTTGCATTAAAAAATGATAAGCTAGTAATATCGCAGTAGAGAATGGATGGCAAACTGATAACAGGTTCATAGTTACTAGGTATCTTCACCAAAAAGGACTGCAGCATCCACCCCATTTACAACACAGTATAGTATCAGCAATGCATCGACCTACTGTGGGAGTAGAACCCACAGCCTTCTGCATCAAAAGCAAGTACACTACACGTTGTGCTATTAACAATGCAAGTAGACTCACCATAAGCAGTACTGCACTTTTGTTCCCCTGCATCTCTCAGCTCCTTGTAAAATCTAATCGACACTCCGCTGTATCTCTGAACTTTGTAGCACAAGAAATCTGAAAAAAGCCAAAATTTATTGGGGGGGGGGGCAAAAGTCCAAAAACCAGGGACACATTTTAAACATTGCTTGTATAATGTTGGAAAGTTGCTACAATGAAATGCTGTGTTACCACCATACATTTCACTGCCAAGTCTTGAACCCAGGGGAACCCTGTGCAAAACACTCAAAGCAACATACCACTATGCCATATCAGCTGTTTTGTGAAAGAGAGGAAGGCTGAAACTTAAATGACTACCATTTAGTGAATTCAGTTCTCACCATAGCTGTCAACCTCTTAGCCCAAAACATATGAACAAAGCCAATAATGGGGAAATACATTTCCCAAACATATTCAGTGAATTCAGTTCTCACCATACATCTCAACCTCTTAGCAAAAAACACATGGACAAAGCCAGTAATGGGGGAATACAGCCCCCAAACATATTCAGTGAATTCAGCGTTCACCATAGCTCTCAACCTTAGCACAAAAAAACTGGACAAAGCCAATAATGGGGGAATACAGTCCCAAAAATAAGGACAAATGTCAAATATCCATGTTATAAACTTAGAAAATTGCTAAAATAAAAGTTCCTGTACTTTCTGAAGAATATGAAGTCTGAAATTCAAATACCTATTTTATTTAACATGTGTTAACCAGGAAAGTCTGACTTGGAACAGAAGCCAATTTTCAGCAGAGTAGGTAGAAACACTCCAGACATATGTCTTTGTAAGATGGGAAGACATGCAGAATCCACACAGAAAGCACCCCAGTCAAGAATCAAACCAGAGAACCTGTGGCTGTCAGGCAACAATGCTACCAGTGTCCCACTGCACTACTGACTTTACCAGGAACAACAAACATACAGAAACCACAGATTTTATGAGGAACAAAACAAATATGATGCAAAAATCTGCAATTTTTTTTACAAATGGTGGTGGGGAGGGAATTCAGGCCCTTGCTACCTGCACCCAAGGTACAGGATTCAAGCCTGAGTATTCTCTACCCACCACCATGTGTTCTCTCTAGCCACCAGTATGTAGCAACTGGAGCATTTCACACATACACACACACACACACACACACACACACACACACACACACACACACACACACACACACTGTTCATCCTCTGTAGCAGCCAGATGGATCACACATCCTACCTCCATAGCAGCAGATCAACCTCTATCTGTCCTCCTCCTCCATAGCAGCAGATCAAAATCCATTCCCGTAGCAGCCCATGCAAGCTGTTCTGGTTTCTCTGCAGCAGTCCACTCTAGACAGATCAACCTCTGTAGTAGCCTGTGCAAGCTGTTCTGGTTTTCCTGTGAGATGAGAGTAGGCTGGAGCCTCCAGCCTGTGGGTGATGCAGTCTGGTGTCCTTCCGGTCTGTGTGGTCATCACCACACAGACTTCTGGGCTGGCAGAGTGGAGATCCCTTTCTTCCCTATCCGGACTGCCTAACACAGCAGTCTGAAGTTCTGAGTGCCAGGAACTCCAAGCACGCATGATTTTGTTTTTTTTTTTTCTCTTTTCTTTCTACAGTGGGGGGACTCGCAATTCTTTTTTATTCTTTTCTTTTCCTTTCTACAGGTGGGGGGCTGCAGTCCTATAGCATGAGCCACCCCTGTAGATATATATAGATATATAATAATGTATGAGATAAATGTTTTTTCTTAACCAAAACTCTACTTTTACCAGTCACTACATCCAAGAAAGTATTGTAAAAGTAATGTATTTTTGGAGCAAATAATTTTGTGTCAAATTAACACTGAAAAATGCAACGGTTATGTGACTGATTATTTCACTTTTGCTTATTTGTAGGCTGAGTCACATAACATATGTACAAGAATCTTAGCCTTGAGTTTTATTCTGCCCTTTTGTACATAATGTCTGCCATAGTAAGGATAGCAGACAATGACAATAGTATATGATGGTGGTATGGGTTATGATTAGATTTACTCCCAACTGGCATCATTTGATCACAAGGGCAAAGCATTAAAGCCAGGACTAAGTAGTCCCAGAAAAATTCACTTATCTCCAAGTATTGTGATGATATGTTTGTTAGAAGTTTTAATCAGGAAAAAAGTAATGACTCAGGTGTCATGTACCCTCTTCTGAAGTACAAAACATATACCAAGGTATAAAAATTTATTTTACAATAATGTGCTTAAGAGTTTTGTTCTGAAAGTTTATGTAGTAGCCCATTAAATGATTGACTTAATATACAATTATTTGCAGAAACCATTTCTGATTCAGAGATAGCCCTACCAAAGTACTGCACCACAATAATAGTAATCCACAATGAGTTGTCTTTGCAGCCTATAGCAAATGCTAATGAAGCATTCCAGGAGAGTGATCTGTGTTAATTATCCAGGTGATCCCCCCCCCCCAGAAATGCCTACAGTATGGCATTTCCACAGCCAACTGATTCATAGGATTGGTTGGCTGCATAAGTAACCTCTGCCACCCATGTTTATGAATACGACCAAAAGCTGATTTTGTTAGACATAAGTGCTGGGGAGTTTAGTGGACAGATAGTGCTGGAGGATGTGTGCAGTGCCTGCATGCGTTTGGCTCTGTGTGTAAGTATATGTAGAGGTATGAGTGGTGTAAGCTGAGTGCATGCATATATGTGTGTGTGCATGTGTGTGTGTGTGTGTGTGTGTGTGTGTGTGTGTGTGTGTGTGTGTGTGTGTGTGTGTGTGTGTGTGAGATTCATCCACACACCTCAAGACTGATGAGCAACTCATTCAACACTCGGGGGAGACACCAGACACAGTGCATGACTCTTTATATTGTGCTTTAAAGGCACTTAATAAATTTAATAACAAAGTTTTGCAGCATGAAAGAAGTGGGGGGGGGACACTAGGCTCCAGGGATAACTCTTTATATTCTGCCTTATTAGAACAAAGTTTTGCAAAACAAAAGATATGGGGTAGAAGAACACAAGACACCAGGGATAACTCTTTATATCATACTTTAAAGGCACTTAAAAATTATTAGAAGGAAGTTTTGCAGCACAAAAGATGTGGGTTCGGAAGGACACTCAACATCAGAGATAACTTTATATTGTGCCTTACAAGGACTTAAAAGATTCAAATCCTATACTTTCAGCATTCATACATGGTTAGTTAGTCTTCTGTATACTACCACCAGACAACAGGGATGCTTCTTAAACATTACCTATGTCTTCAAAAAAGAGTAGAGAAAGTTTCAAACCCTGCACCCTTGACACAGAAAGCAGCTGCTCAAGCAGTTGTATTAATCCACCACACTAACTTTTTGGTTAATGTAGTTCCGGTTTGTCTGGTTTGTTCTTTTTTTAATATGCTATGAAGTATGAAACTCTAATGGAAAATGGTTTGGCATAATGGTTAAGGTCTTCACCTTCTAAATTCAAGGTACAGAGTTGGATCCTGACTTCAAGTACTGAACTAGAACAGCTCAAATGGTGTAGTGGTACATTGCTCTGACTATGGTGTGCAGGGCCCTGGGTTCAAGACCTAGCAGGGCTGGCAATTCAATGGGAGGTTGGCATAATGGTTAAGGTGGTTACCTTAAAGACACAAGGTACATGGCTTGATTCTCACATGGGATAATTGACTAGGCTTAAAATGGCTCACAAGGGCAGTTAGCCTAGTACTAATCTAGGAACCTATAATGTCTGGAATTATTCAACGATTGCGACAGTTCATGGGTTATAATGGACAGGACACCTACAGTAGGCACCAGCATGAGCATCTTGTAAAATTAGGGACAGTTGATGGGGATAGGGGTGTGTCTTTGGAAGAGGTTTTTGCACAAAGCTGGAAGGAGCTCTAAATGACACCAGGAAGGATATTTTTAAAATATTCTTAAGACTCACAGAAAAAGTTAAAAGAGCAACAGATCTAGCATCATGTTGCACTTTATGAGCAACACGAAGTATGAAACTCTAATGTCTGTCAGTACTGACTGACCGTAAGCATATGTGATTTGAGAAGAAAGGGGCAAAAATAAGAAAATATATCAGGGGCATTCTGTTAACTCAGGAAGAGGTAAGAAATGTATTGATGTGGGTGTGTTTAAATATGTACATAAGAATGGGAGAGTGAATGAGGAGGGTGTGTGCCAGGTGAGATGCATGGGTTGCCAGTGTTAACTACTGCAGGAAGTGCTGACTGGTACTTGTTGTAATTAGGGTGATTCGGAGATATGTCAATTAACTGATAATGAGGTCTTTCCTCAGTGCAACTAACATGTATCTGTATCACAGTTTCCCACATCGTGGAAACAGTCCCCTTTGGCCGCAGATATTACTGCCAGTGCTGGGATGCTTTCTTAATCCCTGGGAATATTTCTTTACCCATTGTTGCAAACCGTCAAGTATACTGTTATAAAATATTTTATTGGAGCTCAGTATATGCTTCTGTGCTTTATGAGAGGAGGTTTTGCACCCATCACATTATTTCCATTAT
This sequence comes from Protopterus annectens, assembly GCF_019279795.1. Classification (NCBI taxonomy): domain Eukaryota; kingdom Metazoa; phylum Chordata; order Ceratodontiformes; family Protopteridae; genus Protopterus; species Protopterus annectens. The sequence goes on along the minus strand of NC_056726.1, from coordinate 1,823,521,853 downwards.
ATCTGCAGTAGTACATTTCTAGGATTGGCCATTTTAATAAAATGATATGATCATATGATTTGAAGTTAATGGTATGTAGTTAAATGATTACATTTGCTTATGTAAATGTGTTGTTGAGAGATTTATTTGACTTAAACACTGAATACTTACAGTGAAACACTCATGCTTTATCAGACATAAATGGTTTAAATCAGTGTTTCATTCTGTCGGTACAAAATACTATGCCTTTTGTAATATATATCTTCTGAAGATTAGATGATTAGGACATCTGAGAAACGTGCTTCTAACATGGGGTAAAGATTTCTTCACAAATATTTTCAGAAATGAATTATAGCTTTTTACTGGGTTGTTGAAGGTAGATGTAGGTAGCACTGAGAACAAAAGCTATAGGGTACACATTGAAGTAAGTTGCTGTTTTAAGTGTATTTGGACTGTAATTATGTTTAATGAGTATGGATCATTTATGATAAATTGAATCACAATAATAGAATCTAATTAACCAATGAGTATTGTAATAGTGGATAATTTATTTTGACATTTGTTAACCAGCAATATTAGTTAGAATTGTAACAATAATTACATGAACTGAGATAAGCAGAAATGATGGAAGTAAATTACAATCTGTTTTGAGAGAAAGTAGAAAAAAATAAACTACATTACAAATATGACATGACCTTGAGGCAAAAACGTAAAACTGTTTGTGCTCAGTACATATTTCGCAGTGAGTTTTAGTATCCCAGTACATATATTGCAATGTGTTTTAATAACAGAGAGGTAGATATGGACAAAAGGAGAATATGAAAACAATGAAAAATAGCAGGAGAAGAATAGTACAGAGTACTTTGTGTAACTTCTGATACAAGGTGGAGAAGGTAGTTAGTAGCAGTTGTGAGAGGTAAGTATGGGAGGATGGGTAGTAGGAGTTACTCATAATTAGAATAACCAGCAAGCAATAAATTATGTAATTCTGTGATTGTTCTCATGGCATTTTATATAAACAGTTAATCATCAGTTACGGAGCATTTGGTGGAAGCAGTTTACAAGCAGGCAGGAATGAGGAAACGCTATTAGGACTCATACAGTAAGTATAAAGAATGTCAGAGTTGGAGCCTTAACATCTGTACTTTTGATTGTTTATGACAACATTCCAAGCATACTACCTTTTTACACTTAGATATGTGGGGGAAACCTGCCTAACATTTCTATGAACACAAGGATAAAAACTGCTGTTTCTCTTCAACAGCAAGTTTTACTAAAATGGTGAATGGCCAATTGTAACTATCAAATTATTACTTTATAGACATGTCTAAGCAGACTAAGTACGTAGGAGCAATTGTTAAATACGCTTAGTCAGATTTAATGGTGAAAAAATTCTATGATTTATAAAATCATTTCATTTGATCAGGCCTAAAGCAAATAATACCAGAAGAGCAGTGTGACTTCCTAGGTGTCTCTTTCTTGAAGTCATATGTGATCTCAAAGGTGATAAAGGTGATTACATAAAGCTGCATAGGTGTTAGGATGCATCCCCACTCTGAAAGTACAATCCTTGATGGAATCAATCTATCTGTCTATCTATCTATCTATCTATCTATCTATCTATCTATCTATCTATCTATCTGTCTGTGTATCTATCTATGGAATACCTAACGATCTCAAATACTGAATTACTCTACCAATGTAAACCCTTGAACAAGTGCTATCATGGGTCCTGCTGGGGGGTTTACACAGGAAACGAGTGCAAACATGGGTCCAGCAAGGGTGTGGAACCAGGAATAAGTGCTAACCTGAGTCTTGCAGGGGAACAACTTCAGGAGTTTGATATTGTAATTTTTGCCATTTTGGCTTCTCTGTTACTGTCCCAGTATTTCAAGATTATGTGTTTCAAATTGTGAAAGGAAACATATATGTCTATATATATATATATGTGTGTGTGTGTGTGTGTGTGTGTGCGTGTGTGTGTGTATATATAGGGTTCCATACATTTAGTTTAAAAATTAATTTGATCTAATGTACTTTTTGAACAATGTGCATTTAGTTTTTTGATATTTGTGTAAGTCAGTCTTGTGTTAGATTGACTTACACAGCTATAAATATGCTGTGATATAGGTGGTCTTTGGAAGACTGCACAGTCAGTTCTGGGATTTTGCCATTCTTGTGCAATCTCTATGTTGAAACGTATAATCAGTGTGGGGGGGGTGTGCAATGGGCTTTCCTCCCTGCAAAAGTATTTTTTTTTCAATGTTTTTTTCATTTTTTTTCTATATGTTTTAGATTAAATTGTTTAATAGCTATTGAATTTAGACAAAGTGAGTTTACATGTTTCCGTATAGACCCTGTAGGATATAGATGTAGACATAGATAGATATAGATATAGATACATGTGTATTACTAAATGTACTCAGTGAAACAAATTACATTACTGAAAGCATGTCAACAACACAAATGATCAAAAACACACATACATACAAACTGACAACCCACCATGAATAGGTTCCAAAGAGTATCACTTTGTAATTAATGAGAGAAATAAATAAAACAAAAAACAAACAGACCACTAATGTGCAGCCAGACCCTTCTTCACAGTGATACTGTGAGGTAAAAGGTGATTAGCAACCTAATATACTGCCATACTCATATATGCTAACCTTAACCCTATCGCTGCACCTAATCTCAGCTCTAAGCATAGTTTCTAAGCACCTTTTCTTTAACAATACCACTAAACAAGACAAACACACACACACACACACACACACACACACACACACACACACACACACACACACGCACTTCACCCATACCAACACCCAGTATGCAAAAACATCTGTTCCCTTCACTTGCCCTTATTCTAACCTTAACCCATGAACATACACACACACACACACACACACACACACACACACATACAAAAACGCACAAATACATTTCCTCAGAGGACTTAAAAATCCATTTTGAGTTAAAGAGACTTGAACTGGAGACCAAGCATTGGGAATTATAATCATCAGAGAGACTGTGGCATTTGGAGGCCGAAGAAAATGAGAAGCAGCATCAACATGAGAGGGAGATGTTGACTCTTTGACAGGGTCATGGAGGTAATAGGAAGGGGAATAAATGAAACCCAGTAAATTTCTTCCACAATTTTCAGAGGGGGATAATTTTGATAGTTTTATTCTATATATTCAAAAGGGTATGCAAATAGTATAATCTTGACCAAGGACTCTGGGTAGATTCCTGACTCCCCTTACTCCATGGTAAAGCTGTAATTGCTGTTTATAAATTTCTGATATTGATTGTTTAAACTATGACAAAGTAAAGAAATGTTTACTTGAATGCTTTAAGTTTACACCTGAAGCTTACAGAAAAAAAGTTTCAGGAGCATAGACACAAGACAGATGAAAGTGTGTGATTATATTGCTGAGTTAAGCACTTATTTTCATAGGTGGGTGAGTGGGTGTCCGGTCACCACTTATGAAGGGCTGGCAGACCTTTTGGTGAGGGAACAAGCCCCTAGCACTTTGCCTGGTGACATAAGAATCTGGTTGGCAGATGAGCTGGGGAAAAAGTGGATCTCAAGTTAGCAAGCAGGGCACCACTGCACAGGAAAGGGATACCCAGTGCTCCACATGGATATAAGGGACCCCATGGTGGGCAGTCTAAACCACCCCAACAGAGTCCACCAGTAACAGGGGAAGCCACTAGTTCAGGTACATGGCCAGGATCAAGGGTTAAATGTTTTAAATGTAACCAGTGGGGCCATGTATCATACAGATGTCCCACAGAGGCAATGTGGGGAACAAAAGGTGGGGAAGCCAGCAAGTGGGAATAACAGTATGCCAGTAGTAAGTTGTCTGGAGACAACAGAAGTATCAAATTTACATCAGAGCTTATATCCAATCTTAGTGGATGGAAAACATGCCACTGCTAAGAGAGACGCAGCCCCTGACATAACCATTGTGAAGACTGCAGTGGTTAAACAGGAGCAGTACTTGCTTGGGAAGTCCACTCCAGTCAGAGATTTAGGAGGGACACCATTCCAAATGCCTTTGGCCAGGGTTCATCTTGACTGGGAGGCTGGAAAAGGAAGCCAGTAAGTAGGTGTGTTTGAGGATATCCCTGGAGATGTCTTGATAGGGAATGATTTTGATAATGCAGTACCTTGTGTGCATGCAGTTACACACAGTCAGGCTTGGAGACAGGCATATAGGTCTAGTAGACTGGGGGAGACCCAGACAGACCTCACAACTGAAGCCAAGGCTGGTGAGGTGGCTATTTCAGGGAGGGAGATACCCTGTGGCAGTGAGCCTGAAGGTGAGTCACAGCTGCTGGTAGATACTGATGTTCCCTTGGACCGAATGACTGCTAGGGCAGAGGTGAGTAGTAGTACTCAGGCTGACAGTGAGGCACTGCTGTCAGAGGATACCAGACTTCCTGTAGAAGGGGAGCTGGGAAGCACTACAAAGATAGAGTTGAGACAGGCTCAGCTCTCAGACCCTAGACTAAGAGGCTTGAGAGAGGTAGTTAGGGAGGTGCCTGATTCTCAAGGAAAAGAGAAGTCTGCATATGGGAACAAAGAGTTACTGTATAGAGAGTGGACTCCTGAGGGAGGGCTAGAGGGTGAGTTAATACAGCAGTTGGTAGTGCCTAGAGCCTACCATCTGGCTGTTCTAACCATAGCCCATGACACTCCTTTTGCAGGCCATATGGGCATAAAGTGTACCAAGAGATGTATTATGCAGAACTTTTACTGGCCTGGAATTCCAAGGGATGTAATAGAGTACTGCAGGACCTGTTAGCAGTGCCATAAAGTAGGCAAGGCAGGAGACAAAGTCAAAGCTCCTTTGATGCCTTTGACTGTGATTGAGTAGCCATTTCAAAGAGCAGCAAATGATATTGTGGGGCCCTTGAGTACCCCAAGTTCCACAGGGAAGACGTATATCCTGGTGGTAGTAGATTATGCTACTAGATACCCTGAGACAGTGATTCTGTCCTCCATCAAGGAAGAGAAGGTGGCAAATGCATTTTTAGATATTTTCAGCAGGGTAGGTTTCCCAAGAGAAATACTGACTGACAGATGTGCCAATTTCGTATCAGACCTGCTGGCTTGTCCACTATCCCCATACTAATTGGCTTGTAGAGAGGTTAAACTCTACACTAAAGGCCATGCTATGGGCATTTGCATTGCAGTTTAAGGCAGAGGTGGACATATATTTGCCCCATCTGCTGTTTGCATTCAGAGAGGTACACCAGGAATCCACAGGTTTTTCACCCTTTGAGATGTTGTATGGGCATAGGGTGAGGGGGCCTTTAGATTTGACTTGTGATGAGTTGGATGGTGAGTGTGAATCCCACATAGAGTCTGTTGTGGCATATGTTCTGAACCTTAGGTCAAGGCGTAGGTAGCTCATGGGCTTGGCCCAGGAGAACCTGGCAGGAGCCCAACAGCAGAAAAAGGTCTGGTATGACAGGAATGTTCGAGCCAGAAGAGTATGCTGTGGGGCACCAGGTTATGGTGATCACTCCTGTCAGACACAATAAACTGCTGACAGCTCGGGAAGAATCCTTTGAAGTGGTAAGGAAGGTCAGTGATGTTAAGTACATGGTAGAACTGTTAGGCAGGAGGCAAGTACAAAAATTGTACTATGTTAACATAATGAAACCTTGCCATGATAGGGAGATCCTGGTGCTGAGTATCTGCAGTGGATGGCAGGAGGAGTCTGAAGGGGATCTGGTGACAATCTCCTCAGTGAGGTTTGGACTGACACCTCAGTGGAAGGGGTAGTAATGTCATGCGGCTATCCCCTACCCACATTTGAGAAATTCGAGCAGTGTTACAGGAGGTTTGGGGGCATGTTCACTGGGAAACCTGCATGCATCCACCTGGTGCAGCACCATGTGGATACAGCACCCCAAAGGCCTATCAAGCAGGTCCCTTACAGGGTGCATCAATGAGTCAGACAGTCTGTGAGGGAGGAGATACAGGAAATGTTGGAACTGGGGGTATTCCAGGATTCCAGCAGTCCCTGAGCTTCCGCAGTAGTGCTGGTACCAATGAAGGATGGCAGCACCAGGTTCTGTGTGGACTACAGGAAATGACATAGTCACACAGTGTCAGATGCTTACTCCATGCCTAGGACAGATGAAGCCCTAGAGCAGCTGGATGGGCTAAGTATCTTACCACCATTGATCTTGGCAAGGGATACTGGCAGGTGCCCTTGACTCCCAGTGCTAGAGAGAGGTCAGCCTTTGTGACTCTTTTCAGATTATATGAGTTCACAAAGATGCCCTTTGGGATGAAAAATGCCCCAGTGACCTTCCAGAGGCTGGTAGACAGATCACCTTGACTGGTAGCTAGACATGAACCACGGATGAAGTTCTAGAGCAGCTGGGTGGGGCTAAATATCTTACCATCATTGATCTTACCAAGGGTTACTGGCAGGTGCCCTTGACTCCCAATGCTAGAGAGAGGTCAGCCTTTATGACTCCTTTCAGATTATATGAGTTCACAAAGATGCCCTTTGGGATGAAAAATGCCCCAGTGACCTTCCAGAGGCTGGTAGACAGACCACCTTGACTAGTAGCTAGACATGAACCACAGTTTCTTTTTATATACTGCTTCTGAAACCTCCACTTTCCCTCAACACCCCTACCAAGTGTCCCAGTTCCTTCCTGTAAGACAGTGTGACAAAAGATAAGATGTTGCTGATAATGGAATCACTAATGTAGTCAATTTTTTGTTCTTGTCTGATTTTGTCAGGCAAGCAGCTGTGCCTTTTGTCAAACTCAAAGCTGCCAACTCTTGTTTGTTGCTGGGACCAGTACCATAAAAATATGAACCAGCACAGACCAAAGAAAAGGAATGCTAACACTCATTTTAGCGTGGATCAGTTTGCCTGCATAGCACTACAGTGATTATTAAACTGCTTGTGACTTTACAGTTTAAAGTGTGGTACACCATCTGCTTGCAGATGTTACTTATTATCATAGCTGTCAAAGAATCAGGGCCAAATCTCAACAAAATCAGGGACACTTTTAAAATATTAGTACTGTTAATGTGAGACAGTGATAGAGTAACAGAATGTGAATTAATATACATTTTCCTAAAGCAGAAGAAGTTTAAAACTCTAATTATTGTTAATATTGCTCTTTTCAAACTTAGGGACAATATGTATGGTCTTCATGGAGACAAAACCCCTCAGCAAAAAATTAGACCGCTTTTCCTCCTCCTTGTAACCTAACTAAGCAAGCCACATGCAGGCACAAAACCAACTATTTCAGGAACAAACAACTTACTCTGCTAGGCAAATCTAAACATTTCCAGCAGGAAGTTAAGTTTCTCACACGCCAAAAATCAGCAGAACCCACCTCCTTCCCTTTTACCATTCAGACCTCTCAGGAGTAACTCACAACCTCTGAAATTTGCAAGGAATTCACTCACCTACCTAGTACCACAGCCTCTACCTCTCTCCCGAACTCACCCATCCTTTTATCCCCTGCTTTTTTTTTAAGAAACTTACTCACAAAGGCATTAACCCCTACTAGAAAAAATTCCCCTGGATGCACCCCCTGTGCAGACACCCTCGTTCCTTGGTTTCACTCTGCAAAGACTTCCTAACCACATCACTTGTCCATATTTATAACTTCTGCTTAACTCAAAACACAATGCCAGATATATGTAAACCTGCTGTTGTCAGACCCATTCCCAAACAGTCTTTGACAGAAAGTACCTCCCAATTCCTCCCTATCTCCATCCTCCCTACACTTGGAAAAATACTTGAAAAACTAATCTACAACCAACTATCCACTTACATCCATCAGTATTTTTATTTATTTTATTTTATTTTACATTTGTTGACCGGGCTAGTCCAACTGGATACATGTCCATTTTCAGTGGAGGCCCGGGGAGAAAAGCTCCAGTTTAAAAAAACATAGTAAAAAACAGTGTAAAACATACTACAAAAACTTACAGTAATATTTGATACAAAAATTAGAAAAGGCATTAGTAAGAAATAAATTCATCTTAGTTTAACAATATTTAAAAAGGAGTAGGAAAAAAAAATGAGTGGGAGAGTTAAGCGTGATTAAGTAGTACTTGTGAGTGACAGTGTTAGAAATCAAGAAGGAAGGCTAGTATAAAGAATGATAGATGCAGAGTTGTGGTTAAGAAAAATGTGTTTTCAGGGTATCAGATAATTAGAGAAAAAAAACAGTTAGTCAGGATTGGTACAAGAGCATAACCAGTGGTTAGAGAAGAAAAGTTTTAGGCTAGTTTTAAATAGTGAGAGAGAGATTAGGGTTGTCAGTTCTTGTGGTAATTGATTCCATATTTTACCAACTGAATTAGAGAATATGGAATCACCTGCTAAGTTATTTGATAAGCAAGTATGAATCAACATTTTGTTAGCAGAGCGCAGATTCCTCAAGTTATTGTATGGTCTTATGAAGGTAGAGAGAATTGGGGTGTTGTTGGGTTGGTACAGGGCTTTGTGGGCGATTATAAGTTGGTTAAATTGTAATAGGTGAGGTAATTCAAGCCAGCCTAGTTGTTTTAGATTCTGACAGTGATGAGTCCTGTATAGAGAGTTTGTAGCAAATCTGGCAATATTGTTATATGATTTAGCTAGTTTGTTAAGATTATTTTTAGAAAGATTGGTATATATGGGGGAAGCATATAACAGGGTAGAGATTAAGTGGGTTCTAGCTATGGTGGTTCTGGCTACTGGTGTCAGGAAAGGTTTTATTCTATAGAGGGATCCAAGTTTTTTGTTAATAGATTTTATTGTAGTATTTATGTGAGTGTCAAACTTTAGTTGATTGTCAATTGTAATTCCTAGGAGTTTGGTGGTGGGGTCTGGAGAGATAGTGGTACCATTGTTGGATGTAAGCGTAAAATGAAGAGGGGGAGACAAGTGAGAGGGTGTAAAGAGTAGTAGCTTGTTTTTTTTGGGTTAAGGAGAAGACAATGGTTGGAGAACCATTGTTCTGTAGTGGAGAAGGCTTTTTGTGTTAGAGAATGAAGTTCTATTAGCGATGAGGCTGAACATATGATGGTAGAGTCATCAGCGTATTGGATGCAGGTAGCGAGTGGATTAGAGAGATGAAGGTCATTTATGAAAATGGAAAACAGGAGTGGACCTAAAACAGAGCCCTGAGGGACACCTATGGAGGTGGGCAGGAGGTCTGAAAGATGGTTTTGCCAGAGAACTGCTTGTTTTTGGTTTTCCAGGTAAGATGAAAACCAGTTCATAGCAGGATTATCAATAGGGAGGGACTTTAGTTGGTGGAGGAGAAGTTGATGATTGACCATGTCGAAGGCTTTAGATAGGTCTACAAAGAATGCTGAGGATAAAATATTATTGTTGCAATTTGTGTTGATACAGTTGGTAAATGATAGCAAGGCTGTAGTGGTACTGTGGAAAGGCCGGAAACCATGTTGACAGTTAGCTAGGAGATTATAGTGGAGTAGGTGGGTTATTAATTGTTTGTGGATGCATTTTTCCATTATTTTGGCAAGTGGAGAGAGTAGAGCTATGGGGCGAAAGTTGGAGAACTCAGTAGAGTCACCACCTTTGTGAAGAGGAATGATATGAGAGATTTTCCAAATTGTTGGGATAATGCCTTCTTTTATAGTTCTATTGATCAATATGGAGATTGGGTAGGCAATGGCTTTGGCTCCTATTTTAAGATATTCTGCTGGTAATTTATCAGCTGAGGGGGTAGTAGGTTTTAATTTTTGAAGTAAGGAAGAGATATAGGAGGTGGGTATAGGTTCAAGGTGAAAGGGGGAGGAGTGGAGTTTGGACTGGGCAACTTAGAGGTATTAGGGTTTTGTTGGTTAGCTAGATTTAGTATAGCCGTGGTGAAGAAAGTATTAAAGGCATTTGCTGTTTGTAATGGAAAATCAGGGTTGGAGCCTAGTGGATTAGGTGTTGCTGCTTTGCCTGGGGATAGTAGTGTGTTGATAGCAGACCAGAACTTTTGAGGTTGTTGAAGGGATGATTGCTGTAGTTGGATATAAAAGTTCTTTTTATCTTGTAGGATAGCTTTTTTTGTTAGGTTTCTTTGTTGTCTAAAAGTTTGGTGATCAATCATGTCCTTTGTGGTACGCCATTTAGTCCAAGATTTGTTTCTACTAAGGATTAATTTCTTGCTATGATTTGAGAGCCAAGGGGCTGGTTTATTTTTCATTCTTATGGAACGCATTGGGGCATGATGGTCTAGGATTGCTAGGAAAGTGGTATTGAAGTAATTAACTGCTTCATTTATAGGGAGGAACTTAAGGGGTGCCCAATTACATTGTTTAAGTTCGTTTAGAAACAGTTCCAGGTCAAAGTGTTTTTTACTACGGGCAGTTCTGACTGAAGTGGAGATGTTTAAATTTGTTTTATGTCTGATAATATATATTAGAGAGTGGTCACTAAGGTCATCTGGGAGGGTTCCTGTTGTATAGTGTTGCTGTGGACAATTTGTTAGTATCCAATCTAGGATGCTTTCTTTATTATTGAGTTTATTTATTCTAGTTGGAGAGTTTATAGCTTGTGAGTATCCATAGAGGTTGATCAGGGTAGATGGATTGGTGTTATTACATAAATTCCAGTCAATATTAAAGTCTCCTAGTAATATTGTTTCTTGAGGAAGATTAGAAGAAAGCCAGTTAAGTAAGTCTTCAAGTAGTGTGGGGTTTTTACCTGGGGGAAGGTAGGTGCAGATGATGTTAATTGATTTATGGGAGTTAAGCTCCAGTTTAGACATAATTATTTCTATGTTGTTATCTGAGGGTAGTTTATGATTTATTTTGTTGATTTGTAGTCCTGCCTTGTAAAGAATTGCTACCCCTCCACCTTTTCTATTTATGCGGTCTTGCCGAAGGATATTATAGCCTGGGGGGATAACTTCAGTATCTTGTATTGAGGGTTTAAGCCATGTTTCGGTTAAGGAGAGGATGTCGAACTGTTGGACATCCAGGAGAGCATGAATTTGTGGTATTTTATTGCATATACTACGTATGTTTAGATGGGCTATTGAGAGTGATTTGGAGGGTTTGGTAGATGGTAAAATGATTGTATTATATTGGTTGCAGTTTGTATGGGATGGGGGAGATGTTGGGCCTGGGTTGGGGTGAATGTCTCCATCTATTAAGGAGTGAAGTAATATCAAGTTATAGTATTGGGAAGGTTTACTGTGGTAGTGACAAAAGTTTTTATTGGTTAGAATTGAGTATTTAATATGAATTAGTCGATGATATTTAGCCTGAAAGAAACTAGGTATGTAGATGGCATTGTGAAAGCTTCTAGATACATCTGGGAAAGGTGTTAGAGTTTGTTTGGAGGGGATGATAAGAGTGAAGGAGAGGGGTTGTGCATAGGATGTTAGGAGATAAGTGGTGGTAAGAGTGTTTATGAGTGAGAGTACTATTAAACATTGGAGATAAGACATGGTAGAAGAATGTCTGGTAGTTATTAGAGGAGTAGGTGATAAGTAGGGGTTAAGTATTGGATGATTAAGCTGATGATAGTGGAAGGAGATTTGAGGGGAGTGGAGTTGAAATTGTAGGGTGTGGTTGGTAGTGATTCTATGATTGGTGGTTGGTGAGGGGGGTGTGGTTATGAGAGTATAAGTGTAGAGATAGTAGGGGCGGGTGGGATTTGGGGGCAGGGTAGGGGAACGGAGCGGGAAGAACCAAAGTGATCAGGAGAGGATCGAAAACCTATCAGTGGAAAGTTGTATAGCAGAAAGGTAAGTAAACCAGGCCTAGGAGTAATGGGCTGAATTGGACTAAGAAATAGAAATAAGAGAGAGAGAAAAAGAAAAATTAGAGTATACAGAGAGAGGGAGAATTAAGAAAATTATAGTTAAAGGGTAAGGTAGAGTTAGTGAGTAGAAGTAGCTATTAATGGAGAGAGGGTGCCATCTAGAGGACAACTGCAGAAATTGCACCTAAGTACACCAAGGGCTAACCCAGGTCTGGGTTGGACTGAATGGGAGGAGGGAGCAAGAAAGGACAGGGGACTAGGTAAGGGGGAAGAATGGAGAAAGGGAGAATAAGAGGGGTTCAGCTGCTGGCTTTCCTGGCAAGGAGCAAGCTAAGCACCTAGCAGGGCTTACAGACTATATTATTACAAGGCAAGGTAGCAAATACACATACTTCCTTGGATTCCTCTATTGGAAGCTTGGTAGAGGCAGCAGGGTTTGTAGAAATTGCTTAAAACAATAGGCTTATAATGTAGACAATAGTTTAGGTGAGGGTGTCCACTCATGCGAAATCACAAGGGGAAAGTCAGGGTGAAAGTTCCTTGGATTCCTCTATTGGAAGCTTGGTATGTCCTACTCACCCTTAAAGAACATGGATTCTGGGCTGGCATGAGCACAATGGTAGCAATATGATCACTTATGAATAAGATCCTTCTCTACATGGATAAAGGAAACCTTTCAGGAGTTCTCTTCACTCAAAGCTTTTGATCTTATTGACCACCTCCTTGCTCCTTCACTCCCTCCAAGAAATCAAGATTATCCCCAAAATTTCTCAACAAATAGGTATTTCATAGTCAAAATATGCACATCCCTGACGCAAGAGAGCCATACTAAGCCCCACTGTTGCTTTCAGTATTTATTAACAAACTACACTCCAACCTCCCTAACCTTCCTATCACCCTTTATGCAAATGAAATGGCTATCTTTCAGTCTATTCAGTCACATTCAACTATTTAAACCCAGCTTCAGTTTGACTTCCACTCACTTAATTCTTGGCTAAACAACTATAAGCTACTCCTAAACCCCTACAAAACAAAAAGTATAATATTTGGAAGTTGGAACCTCACAAAAGCTGAAAACAAAAACTCCTAAAAATCTCAAAATTGCACATCAATGGTTCCCCAGTAGAAACAACCATGTTCTTCAAACACCAAGGTTTATGTCTAGACCAGTCACTTAACTTTCAAAGCCACATTGAAAACACCAAAATTCATTCTCATTTATGCTGGTCCTCCCTTTCTCTCCAGACCAATTAGAGTCCTCCTTGCTTAACTTGAGTATGGGCTCCCCATCATAGGCACAACCTCTTTAAAAAAACTCATCATCTCTACAGTCCTTTTAAAACAGAATATGCTGATTCATTTCCAATTCCTCCACCCCCCATCCCCACCCTCAGCAGGTACACCACTGCACCACCATCTCCAAAGCCAAATGGCTACCAGTCTCTTACAGAGCTGAACTACTCCTAGAGTGTCTTCTTTTCAAACTACTTCAGCCAGGTGTTTTTCCACCTCTTGCAGCAAACTTCACTAAAAAACACGTTGCAACCTTCACAACCTCTCAATTAATTCCCTTATCTCAGACACTCAAAAACAAACTGTACTGTACCAACCATTCCTTCTCCATTCCTGGACCCAAATTCTGGCAGTCTCTCCCACCTCACGTAAAATAAGTCTCCTCTTTCCTTACTTTCAGAGCACAACTGAAAAGACACCTCCATCAAAAATCTGACTACAACTGCTTTTCTGGACACATCACCTAACTCTTTCCTCACTTACATCACTTCTTCTTTGATCTTCTGTTCTTACCTGCTGCTTCAGTCTCATATTTACTATTAAAACTAATTCACATTTGCTTTTCTACTCAGTTAATATTTACATATTGCTTAAATTGACTGTTGGATTCTCTACCTTCTGTGATTACTCCATGTTTGTAAATTTATTATTTTGTTTGAAATTTTGTGAATTTCTTTATCAGGGCTGTGCCTGCAAATGGTGTACTGTGATAAGTGTAGTACCCCAGTAAACAAATCAAATAAATAAATTAATTATTTATTAAGTGTAATTCACCACCTTTTTTCCCCAAAAAGTTATCAATTTAGGAAGGATTAAGGGGGACAGAGCTAAAATTTGAGTCCAAATCAGAGACTTCTCCAAAAATCAGGGTCAGTTAAAAGATATGCTTGTTAATGCATGCTGTTTAGACTCAGTGGACTAGTAGAAGTTGGCTGCCATTTCAAATCTACCCTGCATGAGTGTCATATATTTTATTGTATTGAAATATGTGATTCTGTACAAATAGACTAAACTAATGTCTTTCAGCTTTTCTCAGTTAGGGGTCGCCACAGCGGAATTCTGGTCTGCTAATGATTGGCAGTAGATTTGTACGGTGCCGAGTTGCCAGCCCGATGCCCAACCTTCAAAGAAGGCACACCCGTTCATGCATGCACCTACCTGCATGTCTTTAAACATCACTTGACCATGGGGAGGACCTGCAGACCCCACACAGAAGGGTCTCCAGTCGAGAATCGAACGGGAGAACGTCTTTCTGTGAGGCAACAACGTTAACTGCTGCACCACTGCGGCCATTGTATACAAAATAAACTATTAGTTATTATTGAGTTATGCAGTATTTTTGAATATCTGTTTAAGGGCTGCCTGTGAAACTTGTTTCTAGTTGATTGTCACTGTTGAAGTGACACCCCAACTCCATGTAGAAAATGGTGAAAAGGGGTCATAGATGGATGGATGGATGGAAGGATGGACGAATTCTGCTTTTTGATGTGCTTTATCTCTGACTGTGTAGCAAAGGTACTGCTTTTTTAATGCATTGCATAGAAAGTACATGTTTACCTTCCTTTAGCAAGCCATTTTAGCTGAAGGGAAAACTTTCTTAAATGCAGAGATATTCCCCTTAGGATTATTTGGACATTATTTGGACAGAGGACACTGTATCTCTTCTTTATTTCTGTGGCAGTCACTCATGTCTTTTCCCCATTCCAGTAACTTCAAGGCACAGTTTTAGATCTTCTTTTACAACAAAAAACAAGACATTGCACATCTACTACTGAACCCACTCGAGTTAACTCTGCTGTATGCCTTTATTGTTAATTAGTAACTGAGCTTTCAGTTCTGACTAAATTACTTGTTAGCAAGGCTTGCATCTTCTTCTCAAGTAAATGTTTGTAAAAGAAACTGCATCATTTCAGGCTAAGGAAATGTCTTTGACTGACACTCCCCTCCTCACTTTCATAGTTTATCTATTGTTAGCCAATTTATTTTGGGCTAGGAATGGGTTTGTATGTCCCCAACTAATAACAAAGCATTTTAGTCCAAAATTATCAATGTACACGATTTGAAATTGGTGTCTTTATCATTATTTGTGCTAAAGTTGCCTGTATATCATGATTGTCTCTCATTGCTGTGATTGTCTGTCTCTGCCTGCTTCGCTCCTCTCCCAATTACTTGTGCTAAAGCTTCCTGCATTGTCTGATTTTTTCCTTGCTACTGTGATTGTTTATCTCTGCTAGCTTTGCTACTCTCCCACCTCCAATTGCCCAGCCAGCCCCAGGCCCTTACCTTTATTCCTTCTTAACTCCTCCCACAATTTTGTATATATTACCCACCCCTTAAGGACATATACATTAAAAACCCTCTTCCAATTTCAATCCTCTGTCAATTCCTGCTGCAGCCCATTCCACTAACTAAAAACCTCCTTTACAGACATTGTCAACCCACTTTTTCCATACACACTCCTATTTACCAACACCTTTATCCATCCATTCACACACAAGCATGTGTAAATTATAATATATACATATATCAACACGCACACACACACACACACACACACACACACACACACACACACACACACACACACACACACACACACACACACACACACACACACATACATGCAAATATGCATCAATACCACAGAAGCAATCTTTTTACATACTCATATAACTACTTATAGCTCCTACTTTGGACTACCATTGCTCTCATCAATTCACATTTTTGTCTCCGCACCCTGCCAACAAACTCATACCATACAGTTTTCTGCACATAGCCTAACTACTCTCTATTATCTTAACTGTCTATATACAACCCTGCAAACATCTCTCTACCCTTTAATGCACCTTTTTTTTCTCCATTTTGTATAACACTCCTTTCATTAATATACCACACGACCATCATCTTACCAAACTGTCACATTCTTCTACCCACCATCTAAACTCTCATCTTCTCAACTCAGTAAGTCAATTGCTATTGTTTCATATACTCACTACACTAGCTCACCTCACTAACTACCATAATATTCCCTCATCATTTCCCATCTCCATCACAAATGCACATATTTTATATGACAAAACCCTCTCTCTTCCTGTCTATCTCTCCTTCTCTGTACCAATATACATGCTCATATCTGTTGTCTTACAAATATATTAAAGTTAAGAATAGCACTGTACTGAAAGTCAGATACAAATACAAATGGTTCTATACCTCTACTCACCCCACCCCCATTCTGAAACTTAGTGGAGATATTCACTCCTACCCTGGATCGACACATCAACTACCCACCATGGCCAACCCATTACTTTCCAGTGCTTCCAACACAGTTTTCCCATCAGGTAATGAATCTAACCTCATTCTTTTCAACATTAACCCCAGAAGTATCTGCAACAAAATTCATGATTTCCATACATGTCCTGATTTTTACTCCCCAGACATTCTAATTGACACTGAAACCTGGTTAAAACAAGAAATAACTGACAACAAAATTATTCACCCAGGTTTCAACATATTTAGAATGGACAGAAAACTTAAAAGAGCAAGTGGTATTGCTATCATTTATCAAAACAACTTAGAAATAACTACAGCCCATCTAAATATCCCAAAATGTAATGATGCTGAACTTCTGATTGCATACCTCAAAATCAAATAAAATAAATCTATATTCAACAACATTACCACAGCCAAAAATATCCTACACTGGATATCTGACAACATCCCCCAGGAAACCTTCATCTTAGGTGACCTAAATTAGACTGGCAATCCATTAACAGCAGCAACACCAAGGACTCTATTTAAACTCCACCACCAGAATCAACAAAAGCACTAACAGACCGTCCACACTGGGATGGATATTGACAAACAAACCTCATAATAAAAAATCCTGTGGTTGTTTCCCAGCATACCTTTCAACCTCTTAGAACAAGAAATTTGGACAAAGCCCAACAAAATGGGGGGACAAATGCCCAAAAATAGGGACATATTTTAAATATTGTTCTTATAAACTTAGAAAGTTGCTAGAGTAACAGGGTTTGTATTAACATACAGTTTCTTTTTTTTTCTCAAAAATGTTTTATTTTTCAAATACAGTTGAATAAATTCCATAGTATTTGTATATAACATCTTAATAACTATGTACACTATTTACATCAGCCTGACACTATAACAGAGCTCAATATATACAATTACTTTATAGGTATAAATCCAGTTATCAGATTGTATCTGTTCAGTTATTGTAAAGTGGCAATCAATAAGACTTTTTTCCATGGATTATTAATAAATGGCTTAGGATGAATCCTTAATTCTTTAATTTTAATTTCCAATAATGCTGTGGTCTTCAGTAGGCTGTAGAAGTCTTCCAAAGTTGGTATTGTGTTGTATTCCATCTTCTTGTTATACACTTCCTTGAGATTGCAAGTGTTGTCCATACTAGATATATATTTGACTCCTTCAAATGAGGACCTTCGTACACATTCAGTAATACTAGAGCTTTAGATAAGTTAAACGATTTATTAAATAAAGCTTGTAAAAAGTTTTTAACACCATTCCAAAATGGCTTAATTTTAACACAGTCGAAAAAAATGTGATTCTAATCTGCATTGTGTATTCGCTCACATCTCCAACATATTCCCTTTGTGGAAGAATTAATTTTAGTAATTCTATCTGGAGTTAAGAATGCTCTGTGCAAGCATTTCCAATTAAACACTTTCCAGTATTGTGTAAAGGATGTCTGTTTTATTGATAATAAAATATTTGATTTAATTTCTTCAGTTAGCTGTAATGAATATCCTTTTGTTATATAATTCCACTATGAGGATTTGGTTGTTGTTTTATAATTTATCAATATCTTGTAAAATTTTAAAATATTATTTCCCATGTCATAATCATTATATATGATTTCATATAGGTATTTCATAAGTTTAGGTATTTCTTTAAATGAAGAATTTCTAATTATTCTGCATAAATCTTGCAAATACATCAGAATCCTTTGCATAGTTAGTCAATCTTGTTGTGAAATTTTGTATGTTGTTTCTATTGTTTGCATATCCAGAACTTTTAGTTCTTTGATACATTGAAACCAACAAGCAAATCCTTTCATTTCCCAAGAATTAATTATTTCTCTGTATATTTTATGTGGATAGCTCCTTGTAACTATGAACCAGATTTTTAAATCTATATTTGCATTAATAATTTTCCTAAATGAGTCAGTTTAATAATTATACGAGTTTTAGTGGGCTTAGTTATGTTATATTGCATACTAATACATAATATGTGCCATGGCAAATTGTTTTTATCTGTTATTTGAATGTTTTTGTAAATCAAATTAATTTGTTGATATTAGAGTTAGTAATTCTTTCCAATTTGCAGAATAATTTGGACTTATCCAATCTGAGATTGTTTTAGATATTGATGCTTTTATATATGTTTCTATATTAGGAAAGTTTAATCTTCCCTGTTTCCATGGTCTGATATGATGTATTAAAGCTATTCTGTTTCTTCTGGGAAGCCATAAAAAATAGTTTATTTCTTTGAGTATATTCCTTTCTGGTAACAGTTGTATTGCCAAAGCTATATATATATAGAATATTGAGTAGTAAAACCATTTTTATTAACTGTAGTCTATCTTGAAATGTTAATATTATTTTGTTCCACTTTTCCATAGAGATTTTAATTGTATTGATGATATTATTGTAGTTTTTTGAGAGTAATTCATTATTATCCTTGCATAACTCAATTTCTAGATATTTTAAGATAGATTATTGTTTCCCTATAATGTGATTCCCCTTCATCTGCAATTCTTTTTTTTATTTAAAAATAAAAAATTTGATTTTGATTTATTGAAATGGAGCCCTGAAGTCCTGTAAAAATGTGTCAATTAAAATATCTAATTCTTTTAATGTCTCTTTTGTATTGGATAATGTTAATAATATGTCATCAGCAAAGAACATTACTTTAGAACTGTATTGTTCATAAACATCTACTCCTTTGATTTTTGTATTGTTATGTATTGAATCTACCAATATTTCAATAGTCAAAGCAAATAGAATCGGTGACATGGGACATCTTTGTTTAGTACCCTTTGTTATATATATAGATTCAGAGATGAAAGGACCTAGCTTAACATACGCTAAATTATTTGTATATATATACTATAGATGAACAAATGAAGGAGGAAATTCAAATAACACCAGAATTTTGAATAAATAGTCCCAATTTAGGGAATCAAAGGCTTTCTCTATATCTAAGCCAATTATGAGTGTTTCTTTATTTTCTTTATTAACATAATGTAAGAGAAATTATCATTTTGAAATTGTCATGTGTTTCTATGATATATAAATCCAGTTTGATCATTATTTATTATTTTGGATAGTGGTATTTTCATTCTGTTATTTAATAGTTTCATAAATATCTTATAGTCATTATTTAATAATGATATAGGTCTATATGAGGTACAGAGGTTTGGGGATTTGTTTTCCTTTAGGATTGGTGTGATTGAGATATATCTCCAAGAGGGGGTACTACAACTTGTGACTGAATTTCTAATAGAGTTTTATGGAAGAGGGATAGTATCTTTGAAGGAAAAAGTTTATACATTTCCATAATTATCCCACCTATACCTGGAGTTTTATTATTTTTACCATCTTTTATTGTATCTGTAATTTATTTGTAGGATATAGGTGCTTGCAGATCTAGTTTTAATTTTTCTGCTATTTTTTATATTAGAACATTTTTCATTTAGCTTTATCTGATCGATATGTATATATTTTTTTTGGAAATGTTCCATATAGTGATTTCTATAGGCATCAAGAATGTCACCAATATCCAAGACATTTTTCCCTTTCTTTTCATGGAAGATACTCTTAATGTTATTAGCTTTTGATTGTATTTTGATTCTTGTGGATAAATTATGTAGATATTTGGGAGAAGTGGCCAATGTATTGATTTTTAGTTGTTTTAAAGCTAAACTAGTTTTATGGGTTAGAATTTCATTGTATTTATTCATCTCATGTAGCCCAGGCTGGTATGACCCTGACCTTGAGCAGCATCTTACCCTCACCTAGAATGATGCCACAGTATAAAGACAAAATGATCGATTTTAACAATTGGCTAAAATTTTGGTGTCATTCAAAGGGGATCCAGTGTCTGTCAGCCTGGGATGACATGCTCGACAAGCCATGTTGCTTCGCTAGGGACGACTTGCACCTGTCACCCCTGGGCTTTTGGATATTGGCAAAGGCTCTTGCCACCCCCCATAGTGCCTTTTTTAGGCAAGGCTCAAAAGTCAAACCCACCTCCATAGACAGCACAAGGAACAAGAAACTAAGGGTAATACTGCTAAATGCCAGAAGTCTTAACCTCAAGATGCATGCACTCGAAGCTCTCCTCAGTATGGAGAACATCAATATCTGTGCAGTGACAGAAACCTGGTTCAAGGCTCCAGAGAGCACCCCAGCACTACCAGGTTATACCTCATATCATGCTTTTCGGCCCCAAAACCCAGACCGAACCACAAAAGGAGGGGGAGTTTCCATATTTATCAAGGATATCCACACCTCCAGGTTAATGGCATTGCATGAAGTATCGGAGACCATCCATGTGCAACTGACAGTGGGCAAGACTGCTTTTCAGTTTATAGCATCCTACAGACCACCCTCTCAAAGTCAGGAATCCCACTTGGCTTTCCTGAAAACATTGGAGAACATGAAGATCTCTCCAAACACCATTATATTGGGTGACTTCACCTACCCAAACATAGACTGGGAGCATTACTCAAGCCCCAGCACCTTAGCCCAAAGGTTTCTGGAATTTATAAACTCAAATGCTATGGAACAACTAGTCACCACTCCCACAAGAGGGGAAAACATACTAGACCTGATCATTACCAACATGGGGACTCTATGCTCCATACCAGGAGTATATCCCTCATTGGTAAGATCAGACCATAAATTAATTTCACTGGATATCCACATCCCGACCCCACCCCCAGCCCAGAAAACCACAGTGAAAAACTTCTCAAAAGCAAACTTCACACTTCTCAAAACCGAAGTGGAATCCTTCAAGGCCCCAAGGTCAGTGGAAACTATGGCCCAAACTGCAGAATCCTATATAAACACATTCTACGGACATCTCCAGGAATGCATGGATCATGCTATCCCAAACAAAATCAAGACCCAATCATCCAAAGGCAGGCATCCAGTCTGGTGGACCCCAGCCATAAATAAACTGTACAACAGAAGGAGGAAGCTACTACATGATAGAGAAAAATCCCTAAAAGGGAAGGCATCTCTGATCAGTACTAGCAAAAAATTACGATCCCTCATAAAATCCTCCAAGGCCAGCTTCAAGAGAAAAATTGGACAGGACACTAAAGACAATCATAAGGCTTTTTTCAGTTATGTTAGGAACCTGGGATGCAACTCCCAGACTTGTTATGAGTTGATTCTAAATGACAAAAAATACACTGAACCCACAGACATCACCAATATCCTGGCAGACAGGTTCAGTGCAAACTTCTCCACCCCCCCCCCCCAAAGAGCAAGTATCTATCCCGGCAGAGTGCAGCCTCCCAAACATCTCTGATGCTCAGGTGAAGGCCGCCCTCTCCAAAGCAAAAGACACTGCTTCCATGGGTCCAGATGGTGTCCCGGGTTGCATCCTACATGAACTCCAAGAAGAACTAATCCATCAAGTAAAACTGCTGTACAATCTCAGCCTCACTACAGGATATGTGTCCAAAGAATGGCGTATAGCAACAGTGGTCCCACTCCACAAATGTGGCGCCTCTACAGACCCTGGAAACTATTGCCCCATAAGCCTGACTAGCCTAGTCTGCAAGGCTATGGAGAGGATCATCATGGAACTCATAAACAAAGACATTGGGGACCTACAGACACTAGACCCTACCCAATTTAGCTTCGTCAAGGCAAATCCTGCCTTTTGAACCTGGTCAACTTCTTCGAAACAGTCACCAAGCCCATAGATGAAGAGAAGGTAGTCCACACAGCCTATCTGGACCTCGCAAAGGCATTTGACACAATACCCCACTCGGGCATCATAGATAAGCTATCCAGCCTAAATATAAACCCCTATTTCACAAGATGAGTCGCAAACTGGCTGAAAGACAGAACCCACAGAGTCAGAGTTGCTGGAGCCATGTCATACTCGAAACTGGTCACAAGTGGTGTCCCACAAGGTTCTGTCCTGGGACCACTCTTGTTCGGTATTTACTTTTCTGAGGTACAGGCCAATGTGGGAGGACTATGGCTCACCAAGTTTGCAGATGACTGCAAACTGGGTGTCATAATCGACTCTCCAGCTGACACAAACATCCTTCAAAAAGGTGTTGCAGAGACGGATAACTGGTGCCAGAGCCATGGTCTAAAGCTAAATGCCAAAAAGTGTATAGTCATACCCTTTGGCAAAAACAATGTGCCCACAAATTACCACATAGGTGGTAACCCATTAAGTACAGAGAAAGTAATTAGGGATCTGGGGACCCAAGTTGATAGCAATCTCTCCTTTGACAACCACATTGCCAAAGTGGTTGGAAAGACCTTCTACATAGTCCACCTCATCATGAAAGGATTCACATCTAGATCAAGAGAGGTAATCATGCCCCTTTATTCATCCCTCATCAGGCCCATCATAGAATACAATGCCCCCCTTGGGATGTACCTTACCCGACACCTGCAGCAATTAGAAAGACCCCAAAAGTACCTCACCAGGAGGATCAAGGGACTCAAACAGATGCCATATGCTGCTCGGTTAAAAAAACTCCAGCTCTACTCAGTTGCATACCGCCTACTTCGAGGCGATCTATGCCTGACATAAAGCTATGTCCAATCCAGAATTAATGGACATGCTCCACCTCAGTAAATCTAAATCCCTTAGAGCCACACGCTCGAGGGACTTGAACCTCAGCACAGAAATAAATGGAACATGCTGGAGGGACAGATTCATAACCCAGAGGCTCCCTTCACTCTGGAATAGAATTCCAATTCATGTTAGGCAGGGCACCTCACTGACTCTCTTCAAGAAGAATCTTGATGAGTGGATGGGGGATCGTAGGTTTGTCCCGGGGATTACTTCCGTGTCACTATTAGACAGAGGCACAGTAAACTAAACTTTAAAAAGGGCACAGTATACTCAAATCAAGGGGTGGCGTAAGCCAAACACAATCGGGCTAGGCTTATAAATGCCCCAGGGCAGATAGCCTAGCATGAACCTATGAACCTAATCTCCAAATTATTTTGATTTTTTTCAGCTTTTACTGACAGAAGTTTGGATTCTAGATCTAATAATTCAGAATTTCATTCTCTGATTTTTTTTTATACCAAGTTAGGGTTTTACCATATATGTAAGCTTTTAATGAGTCCCATATCATGATTTTATTTATCTCTGTGGTGTAATTAATATCTAAGAAGAACTGTAATTCCGATAATAACCAGGGTTTGGACTCTTTAATTTTAGTTGTATATGCTGGAATTCTGGAATTAAAGATTAGTGGTTTGTACCCATTTTGAAGTTTTAGCATCAATGAATTGTGGTCTGAAAAAGGGACAGGGAGTGATTGAGAAATTAATGACTTTAGAGTGTAAGTCATGGGCAGCAAATATTTTATCTATTCTAGTTTGGGTACCAAATCTGTGATCTTGATGGGAAAACAACAAAAATGTATCTTCTTTAATTTTGTAAGTATCTACAAGATGAAATGATTCTACCTACTTGTTTAAAGCTTTTGATACTGCAGATGTACGCAGTGGTCTTTTATCTGTAGTTTCAGAAATATCAAATATACAGTTAAAATCTCCACCTAATATTAAGTTGCCTTTATAATTATTGGAAATGAAATCCAAGTGTTTTTAACAGTTCCTGATCCAATGCCTAGGAACCAGTATAAATTGGATATGGTCCATATTCTGTTATTATATTTAACTATTATTAATGCCATAAGGCCTTCTTTATCTTCATACTTATAAATGATTTCTGGGTTAATCACATTTGTTTTCCATACAATTATTACCCCTTTTGCCTTTATCTTATAAGTGAATTGCACCAATATCATATATTCCTTAGGATTCCATTTGTAATTGTCATTTGTTTTGAAATGAGTTTCTTGAAGGAAGACAAATTGCACTTTGTTCAGTTTTAAATATTTCAGTATATTTGATCTCTTGCTAGGATTGTTTAAGCCATTAGTATTTAAAGATAATAAAGTAAAATCCATCTTAGGTTATTTAGACTATGTATTTTTTGTTTTATTGTGACTATTAAACATTATTCTCTAATAACTATAAAGTATATGTTTGAACTTTTAAAGGAAATTATCAGTTTTATACTTTGAGTGCTTACCAATAAAGTAATATTTTGGTCAGGCATACTAAAATGTTTTTGTGAAATAAATTTAAATCAATAAATGTTAACAAAACTAAGATCCGCACTAGCCATGGAATGAAAATCATTCCTAATCTGATGGATAAACCCAAGTCCATCAGATTATTACTCATTTCTTGACAATCCAGAACATCTGAGCTCCATAAATTTAATTATCATGTGGAGAATATTTGTAATAGGAATAAGCAATATTTATATTATTTTGAACAGATATAGTACTATTGTATATTAGACAGAATTCTAATACAATATAAATGTCTACTTATCGTATAAGCAATTAATATTTACATGAAAGATAGATGACAAGCAATTCAATCATAATAAAGTAGGATGTATCATATATAAAACCTCAGTAAAAGATTATAGCACACAGTTATTTAACATATTTACCCTTATTGATGAAGTCTTTCAAAACTTATTACTAAATATAAATAGATGGTAATAATATTTATACCTAATGTTTATAATACAATGTATTTTACTGGATATATCAGAAGTTATATTTCATTGTTTGCCAGCATTTAAGTAATCACTTTGTTTGTTTCTAACTTACTTAAAGCATCAAATTTGTTTCATGTAAACATTGATGAAAGTTAGTGTATTTTAATTATCGGTGCATTCCCACCCCCCACCATTTCCTACATATAAGGATTTTCATATCTGTCATTTGTTATTATAAAATGAGTGAAATTATAGGTTAAAAACAACAAATTCACTTATTGTGATTAATGATTACAAGTTCCCTTTCCATATTCATAAATTGCCATTTTATGGCATATACTAAAAGTTTTTAGATTTAAATGGCAACATTCTGTTTTGTATAATCAGCAAAGGTGAGTGATTATTGTCAATTTAATACTATTTGTTCAGAATGTGATTGTTACATTCTGTGACATTCCTAGTTTAGGCTTCTATTGTTTCCCTTGAACAACTTTGTCAGTTTGATGTCATGTATAAAACATTAGTTACCTTGGTAACAGGTTAAGTATTATGTATGGTCAAGACGTGTTACAAAACCACAATTCAAGTGAAAGCAATTACATGACTTGTTATGCATATTTACTTATATAAGAAAATCATCATACTTCCCCTTGATGTTCAATATAGTGTATGTCATTTATGACAAGTTAAGACAGTAGTATTATACACAATCCCATGTTATTAAATCCTGTCTTTAATATCTAAATTTAGCAGACTGCTTCATCTTATATGAAAATTATATATTTTATGTCTAGATTTACTAAAATCATACATTACATAACTATTGTGTGTGTGTTTTTTTTTTGGTTGTTGCTTAGTTATTTCAGAGACCACAAGCTGTAATGTTTAGTCTTATTATTAGCTCCTTCCAAACATGTTTATACAGTCCATAGACTCTAAATTATGAGACCCTTCTAGTTTCTTTTTGTTATAGGTATATTTCCATCCTCACATACACACACATCAGTACTTCAAGCACAGGCAACAATGCCCATCAAGTTTTGCCAGAATACCATTCACTAGTTCATGTGGTGTGTTTCCAGGCTGTTCTTAAAATATTCAAACCGATATTTGTCCTGTTCCATTTTACCAGCCTGTTCTATGAGTGGCCACTCTGCCAATGAACCACTCAACACACCTTCCATTCCCACAGATATTTCCACAAAGGAAATCTGATGACTCTCTAGCACTTCCCAGCAACCCAAAACACCCCTAGAATCAGCTATCCCCATATGCCTAACACATCCAAGCAAGCTCACCTCCCAGACCACTGCAAAGGGTACTGCACAAGACAAAGTGCTCTTAGTCTTTCACAATAACTCAGACTTCTACTCTTATGTAAGTCCTTAATGCGTTTGGACCAAAATGCATTTTAAATATAAAATTACGCTTATTATTTATTTTTTATCAAGAATCAACTTAATGAGCTAAATGAAGTGTTAGGAGACCATCAATATGTGTACATGTAGTTTAAAACAGCCCTTTTATTATACATTTTTTTTTTAAAAGCAAAAATGTCATTGCCAAGAATCATCTTGGAGGCTGCTGAGAGCCATTAAGCCTTATCGTCACTCTGTCTGCATTACCATAGCAACCTGGGAGCATCTGTTTCTGTTAGTGTGTCTGTGTACTGCATAAAAACAGATGACAAGTGATGTACCTTATCAGCTAATACTTTGAGAGATGTAGTTATAAGAGTTATGTTTTTGGGACAGCTATCTTGGAAACAGTTTTTTGTTTCTTCTTTCTAGCATCAGTCCAAGGATTTGTTTCTTTTATTCTTTTAAGATTAGGGGCCATCCATTCCATTTATTCTGTGATAGACACTATGTTGTTGTTTTTGATGAATATAGTAGCTTCTTCTAAGTCATTAAAGGTTCTCAGCTCATTGGCAAAAAGTATTTTTATCTTGGCTGGAAAGGCCAGCTGTGCTATTTGTTTTATTTCAACAGTTTTATTATTGACCAGACTTTTTTCCTTTGTTCTATTATTCTGGAAGAATAATCATTGTCAAACCTTATCGGGCTTTGATTGTATTTTAAGGGTGATTTTCTCCAAGTAGATTTTAATATTAGTTCCTTGTTCAGAAATGAAAAAAATGTTATAACTATGGATCTAGGTGTAGTATTTGTTGAGTTAGAAGCAGGTTTCCTCAGTGCTCTATGCACCCTTTCAATTCCAAATGAAAGCCCCTCTTTCAAGCCTAAAAATTCAGGAATCCAGGTTGTTAAGAATGAAATAATGTCTTCTCCTTCAGTGTTTTCAGGCAGACCAAAGATCCTTATGTTGTTTCTCCTTTCCCTGTTTTCTAAGTCATCTATTTTGTTAAGCAGCCATGTATTCTGTTTAATCAGAAATTCTATTTGGAATTCTTCCTCTTTGAGTCTCCCTTCAATGTCATTTAGAGAAGTCTCTATATTTGTTATTTTTATATGGTGTTGATGTAATAGTTCCTTAAGAGTATCAGTCTGTTTTTGAGAATTTAATTTGAGGTTTTTTAAGTCATTTTTAAAGCCATCCATCTTCAAAGATAGTTCCTGTAAGGTAGATGTCAGCAATTGCAGTTCTTTTTTCAAAGCAGCATCTGGACGAGAATTCCTTGAGTTGTTCATATTCAGTGACTCAATATATTTCCAAGTTACTTTGACAGGAAAATTTTTGTATACCTCCACCAAAACTGATATGTATGTAATTTAGTAGTTTATCTATAGATTTCTGATGTTCTAAACTTGAAAATAATAAAATTTTCCTATATTATCATACTAGTTTATGGAGCTCTCAAAATTCACTGCTCTCAGTTGACCATCTAAGCTCCGCCCAACAAACATTTTCTGAAGGATTTCAAGTATAAAACTTAAATGTATGCTATCATTTAGGGACTTCAATTGATCCTCCCAGTGATTTGCCAGAAAACCACAAATTTTATTAGGAACAGACCAAAAATATGAGGCAAAAATCTAGACATTCTGCGAAAATCTGGACAGTTGTGAAGCATGCTTACCAGATACTATAAGTAACCACCTCCCAACCTGTGTAATAAGGGTTTCACTTCATAATCTCGAAATGCTGAAATCTGTATTACTGAAAACCTAAAATCATGTCCTGGAAACTGATGAATGTGTTGATATAAAAAATGTTGCTCATTGTGTAGCCTTATTGCAGACAAATTGTTTAAATTCTATTTTTTAACATACATTTTGTCTTCCCTACATAAAATCCTGCACATAATCTACAGGTAGCTAAATATATCACGTTCATAGTCTTACAACTAGCATATGTATAGAAATGATGCACTCTATTAGTAATGGGGTGTGTGAATGTGGTATCTGTGTTTATGTGAGGACATGCCTTACAGGTACCACAGGGTCTGGTCCCTTTAAATCTAGATTTAACCTGAATTTTTTTATTCACTTCATGACATAATACATTTTTAAGTTGAAAGCAACACACTATCTTTTAGTTTTCAGTCCATCCCAACATCAACCATAAAAAATTACTAGCCAAATTAAAAGCAACAACCTCAGTCACTGATAACCTTCCCACCGAGTTCCTCAAAATAGGTGCCATTCTGAACAAGTCAATAATTGAAACCTATGGCCCATCCATCTGGAAAAATATTCCATTATTATACCCCTTCACAAAGAAGGTACTACAGCAGAGTTAACAAACTACAGACCTATTGATATCCTAAGACCACTCTCAAAAATCCTCGAGAATTGTAGTCACTCTCAGCTTATGAAACTTATAACTGAAATGTTCAGTACCCAGCGTGGTTTCAGACCCAACCGTAGTACTACTTTCCTCCTCAATTTCACCAACATAGTAAACCAATACAGAAATGAGGGTAACTTTGTTTTTTCACTTTTCCTTGACCTTTCCAAAGCATTTCATGTAGTGCCCCACCAAAAGCTCCTTTCTGAACTTGCAACTCTAGGGCTCACTCACCTCTCCTTCCCCTGGTTTTATACTTATTTATGCAATCGTCAGCAGGCAACTAAAATGGCAACAAAACTTTCAGCATTTTAACCAATCACTGTTGGTATTCCATAAGGGTAAATACTCAGCCCCCTTCTATTTACTAATTTCATAAATAAACTTCATACTGCTGCAACACTTGCCACACTCATTCAATATGCTGATGACTCAACCTTTATCTGCTCTGCCCCATCCACAACAAAATTACAGGAATTCACTCAAAAATCTTTCATTGAGATTGAAATATGGCTAAAATTCTAACTTGGTGGTTAATGAAAAATAGCAGGCTTTTTACTTTTACTGTTTGCTCCAAAACAACACCTCAACCAGAAACACACATTTCATATTACCTCAAGTAATAACACAACAATAGAAACCAAATGCCGCACTAAACTACTCGGAGTCATGATAGACGATGACCACAAATTTGATTATCACATATTTTATTCCATCAAAAAACTCACCAAAAACTTTTTCTATAAGGCTAAACACTCCCTGACAGATCAAGCAAGGATTACCTTTAGCAGCAACTATTATATGCTTCTGCTATTCTTACCAATATCAACACACATATAATACTAATTATACCATGATCCCCCCAAAACGTGCACGCTGATTGGCCATCGTGCCCGTTGGAAATCGGGTTATACTAATGGAAAAATGTCCGGTCGCCCGGACTTTTTTCCATTAGTATAACTCGGTTTTTTAAAACACTGTCTCGCTATGTTAAATGGGTTTAACATAGCGAGACAGCTTTAAAATAAGCAACGGAGATCTCCGTTGCTTATTTTAAAGCTGTCTCACTATGTTAAACCCATTTAACATAGCGAGGCAGTGTTTTAAAAAAAAGCAACGGAGAAAGCAAGATCTCCGTTGCTTTTTTTAGTGTTTCGCTATGTTAAATGAGTTTAACATAGCGAGACAGTTTTAAAATAAGCAACGGAGATGTCCGTTGCTTATTTTAAAACTGTCTCGCTATGTTAAACTCATTTAACATAGTGAGACACTAAAAAAGCAACGGAAATCTTGCTTTCTCCGTTGCTTGCACAACTCTGATGTACTGCGCAGGCGCGCAGTACATCAGAACTGCCGCGGATGCCAGACATCTGCAGAAGGGCAGTAAACAGGCATTATACTATGCCATTATTTAAGAAAAGTAATAGTTTCTTTTCTTAAATAATGTCATGGTATAATAGCAATAACCCACTTCTGGGTGTGGGTAATGCTAAATGTACCCACGGTTGGCTTTGTTTGGTCCCGAGGGCGAAGCCAACCGTGGGTAAATTTAGCATTACCCACACCCAGGCGTGGGTTATTGCTATAACTATCCTCCTGCTACTACAAACTAGCTAAATTTGCAACCAACCAATTTTATAAAAAAACACAACTGCCTTGCATTAAAGCAATTAAACTAACTTGAACTCACAAACAAGTTCACATGCTCGCAACTAATTATTGTCCACAGCCTATTGTACTCTCCAGAAAAATGCCCAGCATTACAAAATATTCTATTGTACTATTCACTCACTAGACACCTTTGCTCTAGCAATAAACTCATACTATGTATCAGTAAGACATTCAACACTGCTGGAGACTCTCTCTGCTCCCATTATGTGTCAAAACTCTTGAATGAAATCCCCACACAGTTAAAATAGATAGAAAATGTAAATAGTATCAAAACTTTAAATAAGCCAAATAAAAATATATACCACAGGCAAATAAATGAGTCTGAGCAATAAAATAGAGAAAATGAACATAACAATAAAATACTTGCTCAGACTCCAAACCAGGCACTTCGTTCGAATGTATAATACTGTTCTGGATCAAATAATAGAGAAAGTCTAAGTCTATTCAGACCAGCTTATACAAGGTAATGCTCACGACATAGAATGGCAGTGCAGCACATAAAGTTCTTCAAACTAAAAATGATTATTTAAATAGGTAAACCAATAAATAGAGGAAGCAAAAACCATCCAAAGTGTTAAAACCAACTAATCAGATTAGTTGGTTTTAATACTTTGGATGGCTTTTGGTTCCTCATATGGTTGTATTTTGCATGGTCTGAAGAGACACCTAACAATGGAAACAGTCCGAAGATAATTTATTGGTTTACCTGTTTGGAATAATCGTTTTTTGTTTGAAGAACTTTATGTGCTGCACTGCCATTCTATGTCATGAGCATTACCTTGTATAAGCTGGTCTGAATAGACTTAGACTTTCTCTATTATTTGATCCAGAACAGTATTATACATTCGAACGAAGTGCCTGGTTTGGACTCTGAGCAAGTATTTTATTTTTATGTTCAGTATCAAAACTTTGCTTAAACAGC
The DNA here is from genome assembly GCF_019279795.1 of Protopterus annectens. Taxonomy (NCBI): domain Eukaryota; kingdom Metazoa; phylum Chordata; order Ceratodontiformes; family Protopteridae; genus Protopterus; species Protopterus annectens. The sequence goes on along the minus strand of NC_056726.1, from coordinate 1,823,490,632 downwards.
ACCTGTGCCAGAGATGGATTTGTTCTTCCTGCTCACCTGGCTAGCTTTGCTCAGATTAGTTTTGTCCAATTCTTACAGCCACTTTGCTTCCCAATCTTTTCCACCTTATCACTCCTCCTCATACTGCACTAATTTCCTAAACTCTAACTCTTCCTCCTTCTCTCACATCCCCTTACTACAATTCCTCCTCTGTCCATTTATCCTCCTCTTTTATACAATTTCTCTTTTCAAATCTCTCTTATCATTAGTTTTAAGCTACATTACTGCTTGTCTGTCTGTAAATTATTATTACTCTCAAAAACACCTGTTTTTTATCTTTTCCCTGTAGCAATCATGCTATAAATACATTAACTATTATTGTATTTTATTTTCTCTATTCAATAATTAGCTAATATATGTTAAATTATCTCATGTTTTTTGTGTTAAAATGCTATGGTCATGTAAGAACTATTAAAAATCATGTAAATAAACTCAGGTACAGATGCTTTACCCTGCAATTGTAAATATGCACGCTGTGTAACTTAAATGTGGAGCTGTTTTCCTTGGGCCTCCGCTGAAAATGTGTTTGACCCATTCAGACTTTTCCCAGTCGACAAAGACAAATAAATAATTAATTAAATTTGATATCTGATGCAGGACATTTTTAACATGTCAGATAAAAACATTTATTATTGCTACTATTACTATTACTACAAATAATAATAGTAATACTTTCATTAATCATCATAATAATTGTCACCATCCTGTTATTTCAAACCCGGTTCCCCACTCTCAAAGTTCTCGTAGTCATTCTAGTCCACAACCCTAACTTTTTAGTGCCTGGAATCAAAACCAGCTCACTGAACTGCACTTTTTAAAGAGTCTGATTTATCAGACTTAGCTCATCTAGATACAGTACAAGTAATAGCCAGAGGACAGCTAGTGTACCATCTGTTACCAGGATTAAACCAAAGTAGTGATTAAAAGATATAATAGAATCACAAGACCATCATAGCAAGGTTCTCTTTTCCAGCTAAGAGGATTTCTTCCCATGTTATTTTTCACATCCCAAAGGATGATTCAGCTTGCAGTGACGTATGAATGCCCAGGCATACCCATCACACCATATAGTGGCCTATTTTCATAGGTTCATAGGTGTGTACTAGACTAATGGCCCTGGAGCCTTTACAAACCTAGCCCATAGGATTACCCTGACATCATGCCACCTGACCTTAGTTCCCAGTGCCTCTGTCAAGTAGAGCCACTGGAGTGATCCCCGGGGTGAATATCCTATTTCCCATCCACTCATCAAGATTTTTCTTGAAGAGGGCCAGTGAGGTGCTCTGTTTGACATGTATGGGAAGTCTATTCCATAGCATGGGCAGTCTCTGGGTTATGAACCTGTCCCTCCAGCATGTTCTGTTGATTGTGGTAATGAGGTTGAGGTTACTGGAGCGTGTGATGCGGATAGATTGGGATTTCTTTAGATGTAGCATTTCTAACAGAGCTGAATCAGACATGGCTTTGTATGTTAAGCAAAGATCGCCTCTAACTAGGCGGTATGAGACAGAGAATAGTTGCAGTTTTTTTTAGTCTGTCCATATAGGACAAGTGTCTAAGGCCTAGGATCCTCTTTGTGAGGTACTTTTGTGGCCTCTCCAGTTGTTGCAGGTGTATAGTGAGGTACATGCCAAATGGGGCATTGTACTTGATGATTGGCTTAATGAGGGAAGAGTAGAGGGAGACTGACCTCTTTCTTCCTGGATACAAAACCCTTAATAATGAGATTTGCCACATAGAAGGACTTTCTAACCACAGTGGCAATGTAGTAGTCAAAAGAGAGGCTGCTGTCAACCTGTGTTCCCGGATCTCTAATAACACTGTTTATGTTTAGTGGACTACCATCGATGTGGTAATTCATGGGAACTGGGTTTTTCCCAAAGGGGATGACGACAAGTTTTTTGGCATTGAGCTTAAGGCCATGGTTCTGACACCAGTCGTTGGTCTCAGTGAGGCCTTTCTGCAGGATGTCACCATCACTTGGGGAGTGAATAATAGCTCCCAACTTCCAATCATCTGTGAACTTTGTCAGCCAGAGAACCTTTGTGTTGGCCTGGACTTCAGAGAAGTAGATACCAACCAGGAGAGGATCCAGGACCGAACCCTGTGGGACTCCACTCGTGACTGATTGGCAGTCTGACTTGGAGTCTTCTACTTTCACACTGTGGGTTCTATCTGTGAGCCAGTTTGCAACCCACCTAGTGATATAGGGGTTGATGCCTAGCTTAGTGAATTTTTCTATGATTCCTGAGTGGGGAATAGTATCAAAGGCCTTATAGGCTGTATGAACCACTTTGCCTTCATCCACATCTCTGGTGACTGACTGAAAGAAGTCGACCAAGTTGAGCAGGCATGATCTACCCTTCATAAAACCAAACTGTTTGGGATCCAGAGTTTGGGGATTCCTTATATCCTTGTTTATTAGGTCCATGATGATGCATTCCATAGCTTTGCATATCAGAATTGTCTGGCTAATGGGGCAATAGTTCCCAGGGTCTGTAGTTATTCCTCTTTTGTGGAGATGGATGACTGCAGCAGTGCGCCATTTGGTAGGGACAAAGCCTGAGGTGAGGCTGTGATTGAACAGGGCACACAGCTGAGATGCCAGCTCACTCTGTAGTTCATGTAGAACACAGCCAGGGATATTGTCAGGTCCCATGGAAGCTGTATTCTTGGCCTTGGACAATGCTGGTTTAACCTGTGCAGCAGTAATACTGGGTGCCTGGCAATCTACTGGTATTGTGATTGTTCCTTGGGGGGGTAAAGTTGGCACTGAATCTGTCGGCCAGTATACTGGCAATATCTGTTGGGTCAGTATAGGATGTACCATTGTGCAGCAGCTCAGAGCAAATCTGGGTATTGCCATGGAGATTCTTTACATAAATATAGAAGGCCTAGTGGTTGTCTTTACTATCTGCTGCAATTCTGTTTTCATAGCTAGCTTTAGAGGATTTGATGAAGGATCTCAACTTTTTGTTGAGGCTGATAAGGGAGTTTTTCCAGTGTTGGAACTTCACCTTATTCTGCATCAGTTTCCTCCTTCTGTTGTAGAGTTTGCTTATGGTAGGGAACCACCAGATTGGCTTCCTTTTTTGGAGGAGAGCATCTTGGTTCTATTGGATATGGCGAGATCCATGCATTTGTGTATGTGTTTGTACAGTGCATTGGTGTATGATTCGGTGGTCATGCAACTATTCTCCATTTGCATGGGTGCCATGAAGTTAGCCCCCTCTGTTTTTAGGAGCCCAAAGTTAGCTTTGGAGAAGTTTTTCATGGTGGTTACCTTTGTGGGGGGGTGGGAGGGATGTGGATTTCTAGGGTGATTAGTTTGTCGTCAGATCTAACCAGGGAGGAGTTAACTATCAGGGGGCAACATGAGGTGATATTCATCCTGACATGGGAATATTTATCCAGGGCACCAGGAAAAATTAATAAGACCTGTGGGATCTTATTTCTACCTCAGCTAACACCAACTCAGGAAGTTGGGACATTAATGTAATATCGAATCAGAAGTACTGTAAACAAAGGACTACAGCAGAGCACCTCCCCCCACCCCCATGCTGCACTGCAGTGTCAGTACTGGAAAATTAATCTACAGTATGCACCTGCTGTGGGAATATATCCCAATTAAAGCATGTGGTTGCATTTCATCCCCACCAGGTGTCATAGATTCATAGGAGGTTAGTAGGCTAGCGACACTAGAGCCTTTACAAGCCTAGCCATGTTAATCCCAAGTATCCCCATTTGTTCTTTTTGGTAGTACACAGAACAAATTTGTAAACAGAACAGGTCTGTGATCCACACCAGCTACCCCTGTCCATGAGGGACACGAATGCCACCCCAGGTGTGAATTTGGAGTCTTCCATCCAATTATTTAGGGTGTGTTTGAATAGGGTTAATAAGGAGCTGTGTTTTATGTGAATAAAGCCCTGCTTGTATCAAGATTATGTCACTCCAGATAGGGCTTGATCCCACAATCCCTGGCTTAGTAGGCCAGTGCCTTATCCATTAGGCCACTGAGGCATGTGTCAGTCTGGTATTGGTGAAAACCATTCCATCTTCCTGTATGTGTATTGATGATACTGAGTCCCTGTCATTCAGTACTCCAATAGCCTGAGCCTGTTCCAGAACCCAAGCCTCTAGCAACACAGATAGGTATCTTACTTCTGTGGCAGTAGTTAAATTCAGATCATTATTACTTTTCTGCAGCACTGGTTGTTGATTCCTTATGAACCATTATGCTTTGCAGTGGCATATACGAGACTGAAGAGCTAATAGGAAATAGAGAGTATGGACCTGAGTTGCGGAATCTGGTAAAAAAATGACTTCCAGAAATTCCAGGCTCACTTGCCCTATATGGAGTTTAGTGTAGCTGCTTGTCTTAAGTGCCTTTTTAGCTACAAGGAAGCTGTTTTATCTGTCTTCCGCAGCAGATGGTCATATCTCCCATTCTTCTGTTTAAAATGTGCTTGTTTGATTTTTCAATTGCTTTTTTCTTCATGAGAGAAGGCTGCTGAATGCAAACTCAGCACTGCAAAGAAAGTATGAGTCATATGTTGTCCTCTTTGTGCAAGATTTTACAAAAAAAATGCATCACCATAAATCAGGATCTTAAAAGTGAAAAAGGAACACATAAAAAGGAAGAAATAAGAAACAGGAAGGCAATATTATATTAAATTAGTTTACTAGGTTTTGGAATTAGAATGGCCAGGAAAAACAGCCCCTGCAGCATATGACAGCACATCTGCATACAGAGACTGTGGATCATGTGATAAAAAAAAAATTGTGCACCTGCTTGGCATTATTTTTGTTTTGCAGGCATTACATAAAATAAGTGCTTTGGTCCTTAAAAGTATGTGAATTTTCCTTCTTGGGAGTCTTACATTAATCTCTTTCTATCAATATCTCCTGGTATACTCTGTTTGATTACCACTCTACTCCCTGCTTTTGTATTTTTAATGAATCATGTAGAGGGTTAAAGCAAAATGAATCATTGTTCATAACAATGAGCTGAAATGCAAAGTTAGTACTGGATGAAAGGATGTACCAGTCAGAGCAAATCCTGTAAAAACTCTCAGTGGAACTTTCACTACAATTGTTCTCTTTGAATAAAAACATCAATATTAGAAATGACTTGCAGTGAAGTCCTATAAAATATATACAGTGGATATAAAAGGTTTACACACCCATGTTAAAATGCCAGGTTTTTGTGTTATAAACATGAGACCATAATAAATCATTCCAAAATGTTTTCCCACCTTTAATGTGACCTATAACCTGTACAATTCAATTGAAAAACAAACAAATCTGTTAGGGGAAAATATAAAAAATACAAAACATACAATAAGATGATTGCATAAGTGTGCACACCCCTAAACTAATACTTTGTTGAAGCACCTTTTGATTTAATTACAACATTCAGTCTTCTTGGGTATGAGTATATCAGTATGGCACATCTTGACTTGGCAATATTTGCCCACTCTTCCTTGCAACAGCACTCCAAATCTGTCAGGTTGTGAGGGCGTCTCTTGTGCACAGCCCTCTTTAGGTCACCCCACAGATTTTCTATTGGATTTAGGTCTGGGCTCTGGCTGGGCCATTCCAAAACTTTAATTTTCTTCTGGTGAAGCCATTCTTTTGTTGATTTGGATGTATGCTTGGGGTCATTGTCATGTTGAAAAGTGAAATTCCTCTTCATCTTCGGCTTTCTAGGAGATGCCTGAAGGAGTTGGGTCAAAGGTAACTGGTATTTGGAACTGTTCATAATTCTGTCTACCTTGACTAAAGCTCCA